>NC_085031.1:11745099-11862599 GCF_963692335.1 Osmerus eperlanus
GTTTCTGGGTGCGGAGAGAGAGAGAGGGAGAGGGGAGGGAGGAGGAAATGGATAGAAATAGCTGATGCGCTCTCAGGCTTACAGAAAATCGATAGCAGTCAAGAGGGGCAGCCACAACCACAACCCCACCTCTGCCTCTCTCTCTCCCCCTCTCTCTTTCCCCTCACACCTCTCACTTTCTCATTCTTTCTCACTCGCTTGCTCTCTCTCTCTCTCTCTCTATCTTTTCACCTCCTCTCTCATCCCACTTTTTCTCTTACTATTTCCCTCTGCTACCGCTAGCCTCTTCCTCTCCTCTCTTGCTACCATTTTTCTCTTCCCTCTCCCTCCCTCCCTCCCTCCTCCTCCCCCCGCCACCCCTTTCCACTCTCTCTCCACCGTCTCACCACCCCCCCTCCCTGCTTCCTCTTCTCTCTCCCCACCACCACCCCCCCATCCCCCATGGCAACCCCGACACATGCACTCAATCTCCCCACCCTGTGTGTGTGTGTGTGTGCTCCTGATAGCGATATAGTGATGTAGCTAGCCTCGTCCAAGCCTTGTTCTAGGCCAACGCTGTACCCTGCTCTCAGTGCACTACTGAGTACTAGTACACACTCAGATCTGCTTGGGTTCACTTATCAGTCTAATCCTCTCTCTCTCTCATCTCTCTCTCTCTCTCTCTCTCTCTCTCTCTCTCTCTCCTCTCTTCTCTCTCTCTCTCTCTCTCTCTCTCTCTCTCTCTCTCTCTCTCTCTCTCTCTCTCTCTCTCTCTCTCTCTCTCTCTCTCTCTCTCTCACCCCCATCTCTCCGTATCTTTTCCTCTCAACATAGGCTCTATGTTTGTCTCTCCCTCCTCTCTCTCTTTGTATCTGTAGGTCTAAATGAACATTCGTAAAACCTTTCGCTCGTCTCTTCCGCTTCGTTCTGTTTTGCCACAGGCAGGCTCAGCTAGTGAAGGGGGCCTTGAGGTAGTACGAACCAAAGAGTGTGGACTAACCAAGGACAGACCCCCTCCCTGGTCCCCCCTCCCTGGTCCCCCCTCCCTGGTCCCCCCTCCCTGGTCCCCCCTCCCTGGTCCCCCCTCCCTGGTCCCCCCCTCCCTGGTCCCCCCTCCCTGGTCCCCCCTCCCTGGTCCCCCCTCCCGGTCCCCCCCATAGACCTCTGTGGCAAAGGGGGGAAATAAACAGAATGGAAGCTGTAAAAAACAAAAAAACAAAAAAAAAACAGTATATATGTAAAATGGATCAAAAGATGTGTGTGTAGGGTGGGGGGGCGACAAAGGGAGTTTGAGTCTTAATGTGGAAGCGCCAGTGTTTGTCATCAGAAAGCTGCCTTCTCTAATCCAGGATTACTGTGTTTACCCGTGTGTGTGTGTGTGTGTGTCACTCTGTATGTGCTGATACCCCAACAGTACGACAACATGTTTGTGAGAGGGTGTGTGACGTGGAGTGTATCAGTATCAAAGAGCCCAGATGTATGAGAACAATAACAACAATACTGTTTAAAACCAGACCATCAACACACACACACTTGTGAAATCCACAGGCTTTAAGGTTGTTTTTAAAAGATGATTCGGCCTTGTAGTTAGTAGTTTGGAACAATATGGTGGCTATGATTTGGTTTTGTCTGGTCTTTGTATCCAATTGAATCTAAACTGTAAAAACGGCTCTGAGATCAGTGAATGAGCTGTACCTGGTGTGTGTTGTCCCGTTGGGTCGCTGACAGCCATGTTCTTGTGCTTGTGTCTGCAGGAGCCATCGGAGGACCCTACCATGGCTGCGGAGAGGAGAGTGACAAGGTGAGGCCAGGGGACCCTAGACGTGCACGGCACACACACACACACACACACACCGGTCAGTGTGAGCGGAACTGTGTCGCATGCTTGCTGTGAAGTCATCGCTCTGTTTGACCACCAAGAGCAGTTCTCTGTAGGACACACACACACACACACAGTGTACTCGCTGATTGATTGGCTCCTTTTAAAAGGTGCAGTATGAATGGATGAGCTGGTTGATTGTCAGGGTTACGTTAAAAGGCATTTCCAGAGCCAAAACAAAGAGCCCAACAAACTGTTTGCTGCCATTTTGAAAGGCGGCGGGGGGAGGGTGTTTGTGGGTGGAGGGAGGGACTAATTAGTCCCTCGGTGGTCAGGATGGTCGATGTTGAGGACGGATGGATGGAGGGAAAGGAATTGGTGTGAGAGAGAGAGAGAGGTAGATATACAGCAGAGGGCAGAGGAGAGGAGGGAAGGGGCGATGGAGAGATTGAGGCTAGGTGGATAAGGGGTGGAAGATGACAAGAAGCCGGTGTTGGAGGGAGGAGGTGTGGGGGAGGAAGGAAGGAAGGAGGGAGGGGCTAATGATTTCAGCTCCAGCTGGGGGACCCTGTTGGGGGGAGGGAGTGAAAGGAGGAAGGGAGGGAAGAAGGAAACGGTGGCTAAGGAAAAGAAATAGGCTTTGAAATGCAGAGGGTGGAAAAAGAGGTGGGAGAGGGAGAGGGAGAGGGAGAGAGGGAGAGAGGGAGAGAGGGAGAGAGGGAGAGAGGGAGGAAGAGGGAGAGAGAGACCATGTACTTACTGTAAGTCGCTCTGGATAATTGTCTACAAGATGAATAAATAACAATTCGAGTGTGTAAGAATGAATAGTGTGCATGCACATGCATGTGGGTCTAATTAACGTGTGTGTTTGTGTGTACGAGAGGATGTGTGTGTGTCATGCTCGCTGTGTGACCATGCCTTTCTATATTTTGGTTCTCAGTGTTGACGGGGAAACCAGAACAGCTGCTCTTCCCACTTCCTGTGTGTGTGTGACACACACACTCACACACACAGACACACACTGTAGACGGCGTGCAATAGAACAGAAGAGGGTGTGCTGTTTGTGTTTCCAGCCCACAAGTAACAGTGCAGAAAGTTGTGTGTGTGTGTGATGAAACTGAGGCTGTGTATTTTTTCCTGTCTATTCCTCTTTAGCTGCTGGAGAGACACCAACAAGCACCCAGACGTGTTGTGTTGGCGTGTGTGTGCGCGTGCTATAAACTGTATTTGAATAGGACTAGCTAGGCACACTGCTTGAATATACACACACACACACAAACACACCCACCCTTTTGTCTGGTTGGGCCCACCCCCCTAACCCCACTCCAACCCTGGCAGACAGGCCCATCAAAGTTTCATGGTGATGGTGAGGGGAGGGGCCTGGTGCCTGCCTGGGTTTAGACAGGCCTGGGTGGGTTTCTGCTCGTTGAACTTTTGCCACGTCCCTTCAGATTTCTAACTGGGGTCTTGAGCAGTTACATTTAGACATTACATTTAGTCATTTAGCAGACACTCTTATCCAGAGCGACTTACAGTAAGTACAGGGACATTCGCCCGAGGCAAGTAGGGTGAAGTGCCTTGCCCAAGGACACAACGTCAGTTGGCATGATTGGGAATCGAACTGGCAACCTTCGGATTACTAGCCCGATTCCCTCACCGCTCAGCCACCTGACTCTCAAGTTAGAGGGGGGGGGATGTTGGCCTGAAAATGGGCAGACTGGTTATCCTCCGGGGGGAAGAGGGGGTGCTTGGAAGCGATATTGGGGCATGGGTGTACTAGCCTGGTCATATGAGGGGTGAGGAGAGAATGGGCACACTGGTCCCCCCAGGGGCATATGTTTAGGCATGGTGCCTTACACTCTGCCTAGACAAACACACACACACACACACACACATGCGTCATGGTGTATAACGCTGTTCTGACTCAAATCTGTTTAGTCATTAGGGGTCTAGTGGGCCCCCAGGCAGCCCCCTCCGCCCCCCACTTCCACATCCCTCCATCTCTCCCCCCTCCGCCCCCTCTGTCTCCCCCCCCCCCCCTCTCTCTTTCCCCATCTCTCTCTCTGTTCCTCATCTCTCTCTTTCCCCATCTCTCTCCTCCATCTCTGTCTTCCACTGTCTCTGAGGTCATTGTTATGACTGGGGTTTGACCGGAGCCAGACTGGGGTCTGCCCAATGCCAGGAGAGGGAGGGTACAGGGTGTCAGCTGGGATTGGAGGAGGCTGGCATCAATCTGGGGGAGCTCCAGAGAGTAGGCTACTATTTGAATCCAAGCTTCAAAACACATTTCCCGATGTGTGATCTGTCTTTGGTTTCTGTTCAGTAGGCTTTTTTTCTTCTCTCAAATGCGTCTTTGAGAAAGTGTGTGTGGTGAAATTGACTGGCTGAGATACCTCGCACTAGAACTGGTGCACCAAAGGCAGTGGTCTGCATGGTGTGTGTGAAGCCTGCTCCCCAGCTGTTTCCTGTTAGCTATCATGCTGCTTTCATGGTGTGTGTGCGCGCTCGCGTGTGTGTGTGCGCGCTCGCGTGCGCACCTCGTTAAAGTCACAGCCGCTGAGTCAGTTTATCACACTGCGTTACAACGTGTCCTGCCACCCTCAAATTGAAACTGTGTGTGTGTCTGATTATGAGTGTGTCTGAGAATGTCTGACTCGCGTTGAACGGCTTCCTTTATTTCCATATGAGCCACATGCTTGTGTGTGTTTGTCTTTATCCTACTCTGTGAAGGGTGTGTTGGCTTCATGTTATTCATACCGTGTGTGTGAGTAAGATGTCTCATCATGCACTGACTCGCAGATGACTATGGTATGTGTAGTATGATTCGCTCATGGTAAGATTGTGTTTGCTTGTGAGAGCACTTTCCTGTAAGTGAAGTGACTCACTTCAGAGTGGATTAAGTTTAGGGGAGATGATTCTTTACAGTTAAGTAAAAGTAGCTTTGTGTGTGTCATTTCACTGGTTTAACTGACTTTCCCAATCTCCAAGGGTGTGTGTGACTAGCAGGGCAAAACATTGGTGTGTTTGTGCTTACGTGCTAGAAAGTTCACTTCCTGAAAGTGATGGTGATCTCTTGGGTAATGGATTGCAGAGATGTCATAGTCACATGTACACACCCACCCCCACACACACACACACACACACACACACACACACACACACACACACACCCAATGCCATGAGTGAGGTGATCAGGGTAGTGTCTTATTGCCCAACCCCATCTTCGAGTAAGGGGGTGCTGCGTAACCACGGTGATGGGGATGGATGTGTCAGAATGGATGTGTGAGATGATGGAAATAATCACACTTCCCCCCCCCCTCTCTCTCCCTACAGAGTGAGGACAGCCCCAGTCCCAAGCGCCAACGGCTCTCCGGCCAATCGGTGTTGGACCTGTCCTCCGTGGCCCCGCCCTCCACCCCCTCGCCCCCCATGCGGCCCTGGGAGTTGCCGCCCAGCCGGAGGCCGCACCCCTTCCCCCACCACCCCCCTCACTACCCCCCGGAGCGCTGCCTCACTCCCGCCCGCCACCGACGGAGGTAGGCCACGCCCCTGAACCTGCTGTGTGTGTGTGTGTGACTGACTGCACTTCGAGGTCTGTTGAACACAGGAATGACCCTCTCGCCTTTTTTCCACTCCATCCCCCTCCCTCCCTCTCCCTCCCTCCCTAGCCCACCGGCCCGACGCCAGCGTGGCCGCCTCTCCCGCCCCCCACGCCACGTGCCCCCCCACCCCCACCACCCCTCCCCTCCGGGGGCTCGTGGAGGAGGAGGAGGAGGGGGGGGTCTGCCACCCGACCTCCGTCAGGACGAGAACTACCGCCTGCACCACCACCCGTCTCCCCCCCCACCGCCGCCACCACCCCTCCACCCTCACCTCTCCCACCACCCCTCCTCCGCCCTGCCCCACCCAGGCTACCAGCCCCCGTCAGCCTACGGCGGGCAGCCTTCCGGAGGCGGGGGCGCCGAGGAGCCTCGAGCCTTCCACCCCTCTGCGCTGTCGCCGCGGCTACTGCACCCGGCCGCCCACGCTCACCACACGCAGCAGCAGGGTGCCATGGTGATGGACCTGCATGAACAGGTGTGTGTGTCACAAAGTGCATTGTATGTGTATTGGTATTCTTCCTGGTTGTTATAAAAGGGACGTGTTTACTTGATGTCGTTGAAGGATATAACTGTTTTATTCTATCAAACATGTAATTCGCTCCCTGTCACTGGGGTGTGTTTGGGTGGATTCATGCTGTGGATTAAACTCTCCCCCCCCCCTCTCCCTGTCTCTCTCTCCCTGTCTCTCTCTCCCTGTCTCTCTCTCCCTGTCTTTCTTCCTCTCCCTGTCTCTCTCTCCCTGTCTTTCTTCCTCTCCCTGTCTCTCTCTCCCTGTCTTTCTTCCTCTCCCTGTCTCTCTCTCCCTGTCTCTCTCTCCCTGTCTTTCTTCCTCTCCCTGTCTCTCTCTCTCTCCCTGTCTCTCTTCCTCTCCCTGTCTCTCTTCCTCTCCCTGTCTCTCTTCCTCTCCCTGTCTCTCTTCCTCTCCCTGTCTCTCTTCCTCTCCCTGTCTCTCTGTCTCTCTTCCTCTCCCTGTCTCTCTCTTCCTCTCCCTGTCTCTCTCTCCGTCTCTCTTCCTCTCCCTGTCTCTCTCTCCCTGTCTCTCTCTCCCTGTCTCTCTCTCCCTGTCTCTCTCTCCCTGTCTCTCTCTCTCCCTCTCCCTCCCCCTCCCTTCCTCCAGTTGCAGCAGGGTACCGTCCCTGTCTCGTACACGGTGACCCCGGTCCCACCCCACGGCTTAGCCCCGCCCCTGTGCACGGGGCAGCACCTCCCCCAGGCCTGCTCCTCCCAGCCACAGGTCCCCCCCTGCAGCGTGGTGTTCAGCACCGGACAGCACTACCACCCGGTAAGTGTGTGTGGTCGTCAGGCGCTTACAAAAGGTTCTGTGTTGATTGTTCTGTGGCTCTGTGTAGTTTTTTTGTAAGTTGTTGGTTAAGCCTGCCCTCTTGTGGCCAAATGTAGTAAGCACATCATTAATGTAATTTATACCTTTGGAAAATAAATCCCTCTCTGTCTGTCTCTCTCTCTGTCTCTCTCTCTGTCTGTCTCTGTCTCTCTCTCTGTCTCTCTCTCAGATGTTGCAGGCCTGTTCAGTGCAGCACCTGCCGGTCCCCTATGCCTTTCCCTCCCTCCTCTCCAGCGACCCCCCCTTCCTGCTCCACCCCCCCCACCTCTCGCACCACCCGTCCCACCATCTGCCCCCGCCGGGGCACTTCCTGCCCTTCCAGACACAACAGCCCCGATCGGTGAGACAACTCTCTCTCTCTCACTCACTCACTCACTCACTCACACACACACACACACACACACACACTTTCAGTACAAAGATTGCACTTCTGTGTTCTGGAGTAGAGATGCAGGATTAGCATGACGTGTCCAAAACACCTGTAAACGACAACATATCTTTTCTACACCAGCATAGAGTTTCACCACGATCTCCTTCGAAAGCACATAATAACCCTTTGTCAACTCTGTGTGTGTGTGTGTGTGTGTGTTAGCCTTTACAGAGAATTGAGAACGAGGTGGAGCTCCTGGGGGAGCACCTGTCGGTGGGGGGGTTCAACTACCCCCACGGGGCTCCCCACCCGTCCTCCCTGCCCCCCTCCACCCCCCTCCAGTTCCTCTCGCACGACCCCCTGCCCCAGGAGCTCTTCGGAGTGGTGAGGACTCCGTCACACACACACACACACACACCTGTATCTGTTCCTATCGTCTGGATGGTGTTAAAGCCCTTCCCTTCCTTCCTCCCGCTCCCTAGCCCTACCCCCACTTCATGCCTCGGCGAATCACGGGGCGGCGCTACCGCTCCCAACAGACGGTTCCCCCGCCACCCTACCACCCCAGCTTCTTGCCTTACTTCCTGTAAGTACTTCCTTCTTCCTGTCGAGTGGCTGTTCTCATGCAATGTATTGTCAATATTACAGAGAAAATCCATCTGAATATGTGACGTGATATGTCTTTATCTTTGTCTCTCTCAGGTCAATGCTTCCTGTGGCTCCTACAGTGGGTCCAACTACCATAAGTCTAGAGCTGGACGTGGATGATGGGGAAGTGGAGAACTATGAGGTAAGCTAGCAGCAATGCTACGGCTAACACTGTAGTAAGCTAACAACAAAGCTATTGCCAACCCTGGAGTAAGATAGCAGCAATGCTACTGCTAACACCGTAGTAAACAAACAGCTTTGGTAACACATGCGAGGGGTATGACAATGCATACCCCTCACACTTAACAATGTTTGGAACCGCCTAGAAGCTAATCAAGAACAGAATACTTAATGGCCCCATTACTCTACATAGCTCCAGTCTGACCCATGACCTCTGTAATTAAGGCTTTGCTGAACTTGGCGGAGCGCCTGGGAGAGGCCAAGCCTCGCGGTCTGACCAAGGCTGACATCGAGCAGCTGCCTTCCTACCGCTTCAACCCCAACAACCACCAGTCAGAACAGACCCTGTAAGTACCACGCCTGCGTGTGTGTCTCTGTCTGTCTGTGTGTGTGTCCGTGCATGGTGTCATTTTTCTTGCGTGTGTGTGAACCGTGCCCCTGCGTTCCAGGTGTGTGGTGTGTATGTGCGACTTCGAGTCCCGTCAGCTGCTGCGAGTGCTGCCCTGCAACCACGAGTTCCACGCCAAGTGTGTGGACAAGTGGCTTAAGGTGAGTTGGGACCACCCGGAAAGCATAAAGCTCCTAGTTATGAAATTATTGTTCATATAATTCTTGGTGTTCAAATGTGTTGTTACTGTGAGAGACTACTCAACTTATCTCAGAGAGTAGAAGGTTGATCTCCAGAGGAAATAGGTGGCAGAGTGGACATGTGGCAACATTTCAGGGCTTGACTTGTCCCTCCCTCTCTTTTTGTCTCTCCCTCCCTCCCCCCTCTCTCCCTCCTTCCATCCTTTTCCCTCCTTCCCCCTCCAGGCCAACAGGACCTGTCCTATCTGCCGGGCTGATGCCTCAGAAGTTCAGAGGGATTCCGAGTGACCTTTGACCTCCCTGCCCTCCAGCTTCCTGCTTCCTGCTGGACAGTTGCCCAGGGATCAGCCCCCCCCCCCCCCCCCCCAACACCAACACAAGAGGAAACCCATCCTGTAAGGGCAGATGTTAGACTGGTGGGACAATGACCTAAGCGTAGACGGAATCCTCTCCACCTCTCTCTCATTCGCCGAATCCCTCAAAAAATGTCCCAAGCCCCTCCCACAATCGCCATGATCATTGCCACGATGGACTTCTTTCAAGCCACCTGGTGTAGGACGGACAGAAACACAATGAACTGAAAAACTGTGTAGTTTTACCACAAACCTAATGGAAAATTGGAAGTCCAAAGATTATGAGTTAAATTCTTGTTTTTGTTATTCTGATCACCTGTTTCGGGATCCTGTTGTTTTTGGTTGTTGTTTTTCAAACTGCATTGTTTATTTACTTTTGGTGTGTGTGTGTACTAACATTCCTGGTTTAAGCAGTTGAGTGGTCGACAGTTGTGCATTATTGTATGCCGAAAACATATGTAAAACTAAAAGAAATGAAGATTCAGAATGGAAAAGGGTTTGTTTGTGAGTGTGCATGCGAGAGATTGAGACTCTTCCGTGTTATTTATACAGTATGTGTGGTACAATACACTGGCTTCCTGCTCTCACGTCTGTCTTCAATGTGATTGGCTGAGGCTGCACGCTGACACAGGAAGAGTTTTTGTAGACGGGGAAGAGGCTGAAAGAGGAGGATTGTTGAAAGTGTAGTTCCAGAAGGATAGAATGCATGTGTTCACTTTGCCTCGGCTTGTCTCTTCCTTATCACTCCCTCCTTTTAGTTTGTCTCCTCCTTCTCCTTTCCTCAGCCAAACAACGCTTAGGAGAAGCTTACGCTTGCGATGCAACCTTTCACTCGACCAAACACTCTCCTTGCTGCAGAGTTCTGACCCTACCAAGATGGCTGCCCCCAAGTCACAGTGAGAGAGAGAGCAGGCTCCTGTCACCGAGGTCTTAATGTGTTGGGATGAGTAGTGGGATGAGTTTGCTGTAGTCACTCAAGACCTAGAGGTCTTAGTTGTTGGTGTGGTTTGGTGTGGGTTTCACTTCACAGGTTTATTTTCATGTGGTGAAAAGGGGAGTGGTTTAACTTTGCTATTCACTAGTATTCCATGAACCAGCGCTTGGTGGAATAAGCCTACATTTATTTTTATTTTTTTCACCCCTCCCTTTCTCATCTGGTGTGTACAAGTTTGGTGAGGAATGCTTCGAGTTTTGATTTCAGTCACAAACGAGCACAATGTGACCTTGGGTTATGTAGCATGGTAGCATTATTTGTAGGTTGGATGTATGTCTGTGCCTGTTGGTTGAGAAGTCTTTGTCTCTGGACCCAGTGACACACACACATCTGAACAGCATCTGTCAAACTGCCTCAACACTTCACTCTCACACCTTTGACCTCACTCTGTCTCTCTTTCTTCCTCTATGGCGTCCCCCCCCCCCCCCTTCCTTCCCTCCTTTGATTGCATCTAAATCCCTCACACACACTCCCTCTTCATCCATCCGTCACATTCATTACCGGCATTTTACACCCCCTTTTCTGTGATCTGTTCTAAAAATCGAAACAAAACTTTGAAGAATGTCATACAAATGCTATGTAAAGGACAGTGTATTTAAACACCAGAGTGAGACAGGCACCCGCAGTGTCTTATTAAGAGATGCCTTTAACAGATAACCGTTCTCAGAGCTGGCGTTGCCTCTGTCGGCTGACTCCAGGTCAGACTTACTTCACCTAAATTTATTGAAAAGGGGAGGGGGGGGGGGGGGGGGCATCTCCCTCTCCCTGCCCCAAACCAATCACCAGTGTTCTATAGGCCAGTGTCAAGAGGTCATATCCGTGGCAGCGTTTTCTTTTTCTTTTTTTACCCAAGTGGCGAATGACAGTGGTTGTAACTGCCATGTACAGCGTCCATTTTGTGTCATAGGATTGTTGTCATTAGTGTTTCTCCTGCTCAGTACACTAGCAGTTACCTCGTTTCACTATTTATATATACCAAGAATACTCAACCGTCATGCGAGCAACTGAATTTCATTTTGTTGATCGTTGATATTTCCGCCATGTTTTGTTTTTTTGTTGTCGGGATGTTAAGAATCTTTTTTTTTTTTTTAAGTACACGCAACTATATATCATTTAACATGATGTCGTTTTTTTATGTATGATATCTGTAACCAAAATCATTTGAAGGCTTGATATGAAATTTTTAACAAAACATTTGTAAATTTTTTATGAGAGTTATCACTAGTAATGCTTTACTAAGTAGTGCAATGAATTTTTATTTTTAATCCCTTTACTTTTTGTCTTTTTGGATTTCAAAGGGTGGTCCAATAATAAATGTATAACGTCCTCTTCCACTCCCTGTCTTTTTTTCCCCCCACTCATTCATTTTTAAATTGTTCATCTTTTTGTTTAGCACTTCGGTTTTTATTCAAGTACACCATTTAAGCACCCCTTCTTTCAAAGGCTTTAGCTGTGTGAAAGCGCTATGGAAACCGTTTTTAAACGGGTCTCTATAATTCCACCATTGGGTTTTGCTTCTAGTGGTTTCATGAGAGTTCCAGGTGCAGTTCTTACAATAAGCCACTAGATGTCAGTCTTAAAACGCTGATCTAATGGCGCGATGGCATTATTTCTCCTGTACATGCAATGCTCAAATCGAACCAATTGGGAGCGGTGTGGGTCCCAAATTGAAACGGTTTCACATTTCTTTTGTATGAAAAAAGAAATGACCAAATAATGTCATAATTAAATCATAAACTCACTAGTAAATTGAGACTTTGATTCTGTGTCAAAGTCAGTATTTAAATTCTTACAGGACACAGGAATAATGATCAGAAGCTATGACCACAACTCCAAGATAACTCAAGACAATCACATTAATCAATATCAAACACAATTGTTTTTTTTCCTCTTAAGTTACTTAAATTTTTATTTTATTTTAAACAAACTGCACATGTTGCGGCTAGGACTAGTGTTGAGGTGACACACTGCATGTATTATGACATTTGGCTCTTGCAAATGTGGGCAAGAATAGCCCATACATGAAGTATCTAAGTCGTATGTTTACTCACACGTGAATTTACACAAGCTCTTTCTCACAAACACACACACCCTGCCTTAGTTCAATGGAGCAACATCACACAACCTCTGATTCTTCATAACACATGCATGTGTCGCTGAAGCTTAGTTCAGTTTAGCCTGAAGCCACGCACACCTTGACCAGTCACCCCCATTGACCTTGATGCCTTCGTGTGGGGTTAGCTTAGCATTATAATTTGCTAGAGGGAAAGAAGATAGCGAATAACTACCCTGACAAAGAGGCATGGCAGGTGTATCCCCTCAATCCGTTACACAAAGTTACGCCACACAACCCTCGAGAATCCCCTCAGTATTGTTACAACACTGACCCAAGTCCCTAGGCGGGTTTGTAAACACCCAGCTGACGTGTTAACCTCATGTCATATCTTATTTGAGAGAATTAATTAACACGAGAAAACAAGAGAAAATCATAACTCCAGGATGCACACACTTGTTTCCTCTACTGGAGAAAGAGAGAGAGAGAGAGGAAAGGGAGGATGGGAAGAGAGCCAGTTAGGTCAACCGATACAATTGTTAGGGTGAATGTGGTGAGCACTGTCTTCTGTTGCAAAACAATACAAGAGTTTAGGGGCGTCCATCTTGTTGCGACTGCAAACATTGAGCTGCAGTGTGGTTGAAACTCACTGTAGCATTGTAAACTCTCTCTGGACTAAATTAAACATTTAACATGATTCACACACCAAGGGCCATCTCTCTCTCCTTTCTCCCCCCTCTATCTTTCTCTGACCTAGATTCATGGTAGTGTGTGACTCGGCCAGGTCACACACTACAAAATGTAGACAAGCAACAGAGAAAGCATGATTGAATCTAGACAAACTCAGGCTCATCCTCTGAAACAGGATATGTGAGCTCTGGTTCTGATTGGGCAATGTCTTAGTACCCCTGGTGACATCACAGCTAATAAAACAAAAATGTTAGCCTCAAGATAATCTAATATATTCCAACTCTTTTCTATTTACTCACACTTTTACTTTTGCTCGTCATTTCTTTTGTTTTCTTTTATCTTTGTCCTTCACTACAAATCTGAAACTAAACTGATTAAACTGTTGTTGACCTTAACAAAGAGGCTCAGTCACTGTGGTTAGAGATTGTTAAATTAGATGGATAAACAATATAAACACAAGGATTGATGGAATCTGAAATTGATTGAGGTTGCCTGGAGGCTTAAGAGACAGCTGCTCCAATATGAATGCAACCCATGACCACCTGATAATGTTGGATATCGCGAAATTATTGGTTCTGATCATCACTGTTGTGTGGTGATACCATTAGGTCAAGGTCATATTATCTACTTAGTTTTGCTGGGGAGCAGCTGCAAATGGATAAAAGATTGGATGAAATATTGCATCTTTTTTATCGTCAGAGACACAGCTGAACGCCTGCCTGACAGATTACAATGAGGTGTGTAAAAACCGGGAGCTTTTTTGTAAAATAAGAAAAGTTTCCTTTTTTACTAGCTGAATAGTCTGCTGAAAGATGTGGAAACAGATAGCATGCCATGTTCTGCAACACTGTCAATGTCTAGTATCATTATCAACCTTCTTTATCTCAGCTTGTCCAATTAAGATCAGAGCACCCCACACAAGGCGCACACCCCCAAATCAGACCAGCTCATTAGCTCGATAGCTCCAGACAGTGCTATCCACTGATCTCTGGCCAGCTATGCTACGTAAGATAAATGTACAGAAGGCCACGTGTCACATCTGGTAGAAATCAATGTCTTCTTTGGTACAGTAGCCTGAATTAAAGTAGTCATATTAGTCAGCATATTAGTCAGCTAGCCTGCAACCACTCATAAGTGGACCTCTACCATCTGACTGTACAAGCAGCTGAATGGAAGCTGAAGAGCATGTCATGTCATATTGTGTAGACGTCTGAAGTGTGTGTGTGTGTGTGTATATATCACAGCATTTCAATGCGGATACAGGTTTTACACACATATACATACGCACTCAAGTAGCATATGACAGTAAGTGTGGCACCGCCCTCTCTCTTTCTTCCTCTTTCTCTCCGTTGCCTCACTCCCTCCACCACACCCACTCTCCGTCTCGACCTGAGAAGGAGTCCTGTGGGTTTGATTCAAACCAGCTCCAGTGTTTGTGCCAGCAGATGGGCTGTCAGCAGAACAGAGGCCGTTACGCCATCTTGTTAGCCTCACAAGCTGCTGGTTGCTAATGAGTGGATTCTCTTGTCTCAGACACACTGACGCTGAGCTCCATAGGTACAGCACTGGGCAGGAGAGGCGTGGCTGGGACTGGTAGTAGCACACACAATTGCACACAGATGGTGGCCAATTTTAATCGTGAAGAAATAATTTTTTTCTATAAAGCGCTTCAGTGGATGATGAAATCGTTGTACGCCCGCAGACACATACACGTAACGCCCGCAGACACATACACGTACACTCTCTCTCTCTCTCTCTCTCTCTCTCTCTCTCTCTCTCTCTCTCTCTCTCTCTCTCTCTCTCTCTCTCTCTCTCTCTCTCTCTCTCTCTCTCTCTCTCTCTCTCTCTCTCTCTCTCTCTCTCTCTCTCTCTCTCTCTCTCTCTCTCTCTCTCTCTCTCTCTCTCTCTCTCTCTCTCTCTCTCTCTCTCTCTCTCTCTCTCTCTCCCTCCTGAGGAAACCCTGATCACCCCTTGTACTCCAGTCTTCCGGTCGGCTGGAGGAGTTACGTGATTGGCCTTGCACCTGGCTCCGACAGGAATGTTCCGCAGTGTTCCGTCACCTCGCATTATCTGGGTCTCTCTCTCTCTCTGGGTCTCTCTCTGTCTCTCTCTCACTCTCTGGGTCTCTCTCTCGCTCTCTCTGTCTCTCTCTCTCTCTGTCTCTCTCTCTCTCTGGGTCTCTCTCTCTATGGGTCTCTCTCTCTATGGGTCTCTCTCCCTCTCTCTCTCTGGGGTTCTCTCTCTCTCTCTATGGGTCTCTCTCTCTCTCTCTCTCTCTCTCTCTCTCTCTCTCTCTCTCTCTCTCTCACACCTCGCATGGTGTTCCGAAGAGTGCTCCAGTGTTCCATACATGCACCAAAAGGTCACAGATGGAGAGGGTAGCCTTCCTTTCGCATCCAGAATCTTCAATTTGATGATGTATCTCTCACTCTCTCTCTCTAATTCTTTCTCTTTTTCTGCCTTTGGCAGTTGTTTCAAATGGCCCATCTCCAGCTCTATTCTCAAGTCTCTATTCTTACCACTCCCCCCCCCCCCCACACACACACACACACAGAGACACACAGTGCCATCTCCTCATGTAACCTTTAATTTGAGGGGATCACTCTGACGAAGATAAAGCAGGGCTGGGAAGGGTTGAGATGGGGTAAGGAGAGGAAAATAGAGAGATGAGAAAAGAGGGATAACGGAGACAGAGTATTGTGGGCCAGCCTGTCTGATGGTGTCTGGGCACAGTGAGACAGGAAATGACCTCACATCGACCTTGTACTTTCAACCGTTAATACTGACAGGTCTAGGAATGTCAGACAGGATTTGCTCCGACTGGGAACACACATGGACATTCGAGAGAGAAAGATGGATGAGTGACACTGCTTGCGAGATGAGCGCACACGATACAAGAGACACACGCCAGAGCACACACATGAGCGTTAACACACTGACTAAAGGGTGGAGGACACACACACAGGAGAGCAGGTGCAGAACAGCCTCCAGGTTTGGGCGCCTGTCACATGTTCCACCTGAGCCCTCTGTGTGTGTGTGTCCCTGTCTGGTTCTGTGTGTGTGTGTCCCTGTCTGGTTCTGTGTGTGTGTGTCCCTGTCTGGTTTCCCGGGCCTGTCTATATGTCTATGCGTGTCCCACAAAACAACACACACCTGCGTCCAGCTGGAACCAACCAGAGTGAAATAACAATGCAAACCATGACTCTCCCCCCCCCCCATCTTTATCCCTCATGTCCCTCATCAACCACCCCCATTATCGCCGCCATGGTTGTAGTCTTTTGCTTTATTCTCTATGGATAGCCTACAAACCATTACAATGCTATGTCCTTCTGAAGAACTATAGAATGCAGACTAGCATTACAAACTTAGAAGGCACTCAAAACAAACGCATTAAAGTATCCACTCACAGTCAATGAGCAAAGAGGTCATTGATCCAGAATGGTCGTTGATTGATCAATGACCCCATTTGCTGATCTTGTTTTTTGTTGATGACAGCACTTCTTAGTGGGCCCCTGTATTGGTAACATCAATAGGCAATACGTTTTTAATAGTGGTGCTGTGCTACCCAGATCCACTCTAATGCTTTTCAAGTGGAGCAGTATACTTAGAACTGGTGTACAGTTGTCTAATGGAATATTCAGGTACTTAAAAAAGCAAGTTAAAAGCTTGAAGGTACACTATTTGAAGACAGAGTAGGCTATGCATGTAGAATGAGAGAGACCCCATTCTTATAAGACACAAATGCCCTATTTCTTTTTATATTTCTCTCAATCTCCCATTATTTTGTGTTTGTCTATTTTCTCTTTGTTTCTTTGTATTGCGTTGCTATCCACAAAGTGTCTCTTTGTGTGTGAGCGCCCATCGTGGTCGTGAGGCCCACACTTGTCGCTTTAAGACTGAGGATTTCTGCTCAGAAAGGAGACAGATAGATAGGTAGAACTTCCCTCACACAGGCTGCACAAGGAGGATACATATTATGTGACCCACCTGTCACCAGATGTCCTGGCTGCACACATAAATACTGTGTGCAGAGGACATTCATAGTTTCCTGTCACTCTTATTTACTGGGCCGTGCAGCGCGGGCGTATGAGTGTTTGTCACTCTCATTCCGTGACTGGCACACACCGGAGGGAGGGGACTACACCCATACTTCCATTTTAGTAGATTGAAATATCTACTGGGCCGTGTAAGAGTTGAGAGTGCCGGTTATACGACCGTCGTGTGAGCGATTTATTCACCCGCTTAGCCCATCACTAATGACAACTGTAAAGCCTGAGAGTTCTCTGCGGTTTATGGCTTGATCATTTCTTTTTTGGGGGTATCTACTTTTAGGGCAAATATATGGGTTTATGTCTTTTGTAATAACATATTTCAATGTTATCATATAAATAAGCCATATCTGATGTTTATTATGTATTTATTGTCTTGTGGCATGTGCTTGCATTTCTACTTGTTTACTAAAATCATAGCGGAGGATAGAACTTGTAAACATTCTTCTTCTCCCATAAACTGTCTTGGAAAAATCACACGTCAGCTAAAAAAATCCAACATTTTACACGTGGTTTGCAGCCAAATTTACGCATGTCTTATTCATGAACGACAAGCAGAATGTTGAGAAGGAGCCGCTCGCAACCTTCTCTATTTCCTTTTCTCAAATTCCATCTTTCTCTCTGACGCGTGCATTTTTTGTGTCTGAGTGGCCTCCTACACAATTCTGCTCTTACCAACAGACAGCTCATATCTTTATCAAAACCACCTCCCAACAGACCGAAATACCCTCAACCCGTGCGCACGCGCACACACAATCTAAGGGGTTCCTGGTTGTTTTGCATAATCACACAGTGATGTCAACAATTGCGTTTGGCGGGCATGGGTACGCGCGTGTGCGTGAGAGAGTGCGACACACAAAAAGAAAGAAAGAGAGGCAGAGAAAAAGAACCAACTCAAGCAATTAGATCACCATCAGTGGATATCTTGCGTGACGCCAATGCAGTCACCAGAGGAAAAGTTAGGAGTGCTTACTTCCCACTCCCTCTTCCAGCCCAGCTCAAGACACACTCATTTATTGTTTATTTAAGCTGCTGTTGCCTACCGGTCTTATCAAGTCATCATCAGCATAACTAGCCTATATGAAATAATTTGGTTTAAACCATTGCCTATGATAACTACATATAGTAGGGTAGACCCATTGGGCGTTTGACTCGGGATAGGCGTTAGCAAGTGTGAGAAGGCTGCGAAGGCTAGTTAAAGTTTTGAGAGATTTGTAGTTTTATCAATGTGAAGATTCCAAATAAGTCAATGTTACGTTAGGTTGTCTGTTCAGTTTGGTGGTAAAAGTATAGGCTATGACAGCGCGGAAGCAGTAGCGTTCAACTGTGAGCGCAGAGCTCAGCAGCCCTACCATCACGTGGTCTGTTCCACCTCCGTATGAAGCTCATAGCATCTCCGATCTCGAGGACAGTAACCGGAGCGAGTTTGGAATGGAAATTAGTCGAAAACTGACCTACCTTTGTTGAAAATACCATGGTTGCGTACCTACAGCTGTGTGTGTCTCTTTTGCAACCTTGCCTGGGATGCGATGCAATGCTACGAAAACTTATCGAAAACAAGGTTCTGTAGCCTAATGGATTGCTTTGTCGCCAATTGTTTTATCCTTAATAAGTTACAGGTGCGTCACATAAAACAAAGGCCAATCTCTAACACAGACCCTTTCCGTTTTTAGATTCGTGCTGATGAGAGTTTAAGTGTTGACAACAGCAAGAACTACATGATCGACTTCATGGACATGAGTAGGCTATTGGATTGGGATCGAGTTTTGCTCAAATGTCAACGCGGCTAATTTGTGGCTCTCGGCTGAAACTGCAAGTCTACAGACACTGCGCCGGAGAGAACACCGTAGCACACAGAACACTCATCACAGACCTTTTAACGAAGTGTGAACCAAACAAAGAGTTGCAAACGTTCAATCTGTAGACCTTTTTAATACCGGTACCGGACAGATGAGGACTTTGCGCACGTGTTTGTGAGAAAACTGCGGGACGCCGATGCCAAACGGGTCGGGGGATTCATAACAACCGCCACGGAGTCGCTAACACTGTCGAACCTCGATGGTGGATGGACGCCTCGACTGCACTTGGTCCAGATCAGTGCCAACTTTCTGTAACCTGTCCCGGAGATAATCTGAACCTCTACCGAAGTTCTGAGCGTCGGTCCGAGGACAGAACTCTGTTGACTACGCGAGGAGATATGGCTGCGAGGGTGACCGTGTCCCTATTTCTCCTGGTACTCTCTCTCGCAAGTGAGTAGGCTACACTAAATGTCAGTGCATGTGTGTATGAGTATCTCTGTGTAATCATATTTCAAACAACAGCCTGGGCGAAGCCTGCTATATGGTTTGATTTACGCAATACGCGAGAGTCGGAAGTTTTACGAATGCGAGCAATTCTCAGGTGAGGTAAGATGTGAGGCGTGGAATATTTTTTAGCGTTAAATACATGGTAAAATACAGGAGGATACTTTGTGTAACAGCTTATGTAAGTGTGTTGTCTCGCCCCCAATGGCTCCGCTCTTATTTTAGACGCATCTTCAAACTTGAAGCTGTTGACTGGTGGCCTCAGCGGCGCCGTCCATGGTCCTGAAAGTTCCCGTTACCCATCCCACTTTGCAAACACCCAAACAAAGTCCCTATCCACTTGAAAAGACGTCTAGATGCCTACAACATCCACGTCATGCTTGCACTGCGCGCACACACAACGTGGTCTTCAGAAGGCACACACAGGCAACACAAACTGCCTCGACAGACTAGGTTAATGAACCGGACAAAATGGTTACACAACCAAACTCCATAGAGGCCCAACAGATGGCTTCCCTAAGAGGCTGTATGAGGAACAGAGTGGACCTCTCTGTCAGTCTGTTCTGTTGCCTTGGATAAAAGTGCCTGCTAAATTAATACAGTGTTTGTATGTGATCTGTTCTGATCTGAGGGGTCTAATGCCCGGTGGGAAGAGGGCAGGAGTGTGCTGAGAGACAGCCGGGACAATCTGGTGCTGTCATTGACTGTGCCTCAGGGAGCACACACACACAGAAAAGCATGTGTGCACAGACAGTGTTGACACCAACCCATGCTCACAAGCAGATACACTCACATGCACCGACAGTGGACGCACTGACACACACACCCATGCACCAACACAGACAGCACATGAAGGCACACAAGTAGAAGAACTACCTCAGACAGTGTGGCTGTGTGTGGCGACTTTGTTCACTCTTTCAGAAAGGAAAGCAGCCATGCTGCAACTTCTTCCCACAGCTGAGACCTCATGAGACAGTGTGTGTGTGTGTGTGTGTGTGTTGGGGCTCATGACTCTTAAAAGAAGCCACTGCAGATGGCTTCCTTTTTAATAATTTACATCAGGGTGTTTTCACCCCAACCCCCCTCAAATACCACAACTGCTGAGGAAGGGATATTTCTAAAGTTTGAACTCTGCCACCCCCCCCCCCCCACACACACACACACTTGCATGTACTATCAGACTCTTGCGTGGTGTTGATAACTTTTGTTTATCTTTGATGACATTTGTTTTCCACTTGGATTTCAAGGGGAACAAGGAGGCTGTGATCGATTATAGTCATGGAATGTCGCCCTCGTTGGATTCATTTTGAAACGTTTAGTTCTCTATGAAGTGAGATTGTCTGACAGACAGCCTTGTAGCTGCCTCTTGGTTTTTGCTAGGAAGACATAGCATTCCTAGGGAATGTACACCTGAATTATTTAAAAGGTAAAATGCTTCATGGGAACGTCATTGCTCCGCTTTGTGTGTATTTGTTTTTGTGTGTGTGTTTCCCCCAAAGGATGTTTTCCATGTGTGTGCTAGCACTCTAGAATTCACTTCCATAACATTTTACTGTGTTCCTCCTGTACTTTCTTTTCATTTCTGGTGACTGACCCTCCACATACAGACTCGCTAAAATACTGAAACACACAGCAGCACACAATGTCTCTCTCTCCCCCCCTCTCTCCACCAGGAGACATGCAAAGAGCACCTTTTGCACGTACACACACACACACAGGTACACACTTGGAGATGATTATAGCTGCAGTTATCACACAAGGAGTTAGTTTTACGCTGCCCTGAGGCAAGCTTTCATGAAACAGCAGAACACTGTGAGGTACTTAACTACTCATCAACCTTCACTTCAACCTTCCCCTTTCTGCCACCTCCACGGACAAGGACGGAGTTATGCTGAATTGTAACTGTACAAGTCTATAGGTCACTCAGCACACTGCTTCACTCCAACATTATGGTCCATCTAATACAGTTTAATTTGACATCTGTAGTTTTAAAGTGCTGATGAAGTTCTAATTAACTGTTGGAATGTGTTTTGTCTGCTGTTAGAGCATGGATAAAGGCTGACAAGGTATGACAAGGTTTGTTTTTTTTCTACCCCGAACACAATCTCTATCCTGTGTGTGTAGCCCAAATGGGAGATAATCCTTGTGGATTAATTCCTTAAAACTGGAATCTGTCTGGAGAGAAGGTTGTGGTTTACCTTGGATACATACAGGAAAACAGAGGACAAACAGGATGCCCTGCTACAAATATCGTCCAACCCTCTTTGTTGTTCATTAGGGCTCTTTGTAGCCATTTAAATATACTTCTTTAAATGTTACTGTACTGAAATGGAGGTATGGGTGCTTTCAATACACTTTACCGATGGACTTCTGATTGTGAAATTAAAAGTGTACTGTATGTTTGTGTATGTGTTGGCTTTGTTATGGAACTGGGAGCTGGAAATCTGCTAGGGTAGCCTACAGAATCGTTGCCATTCATGTTGACATTGGAGCAGAAACACACAAGGAGAGAAAAACTCAAACTGGAATCTATCTCTCTCCCTCCCTTTTCTCTCTCTGTCTCTCTGTCTCTCTCTGTCTCTTTCTCTCTCCCTCCCTTTGACTGTCTTTTTCCTCTCTTTACACATACACACTCTAATGCATGTACACACCCGGTCTCCCTCTCTGTTTTACTGCGTGTGTTGACATTTCCCTCTCTAGTGTTGCAGCGTTGTGTCTGGAGGATGTAGAGCTGTTACAGTGTCTGAGTCCTCAGGAGCTCACTCCTTGCCAACACGCCAGCAGACTCTGTCGTCTAATAAGGCATTTGTTTATCTGTCCGTATGCCAGCATTCACTGGCAGCCAGTACCCATTGTTTCAGAGTGTGTTCATTAAAGATAAAGGAACTATGAAAATACTGGGGCATGTGGAATGTGTGTGTGTGTGTGTCATGTCAGGTACAGGATTAGAGAACGCTGAGAAGAGGATCCACTTTACCGGTGTGTGTGTGTGTGTGTGTGTGTGACTACCAGGTACAGGGGCGGAGAACGCGGAGGAGCGTCTGGTGAACTACCTCCTGGGACCAGAGCGCTACAACAAGCTGATCAGACCGGCGGTCAATAAGAGCCAGCAGGTCACCATCTCCATCCAGGTGTCTCTGTCCCAGCTCATCAGTGTGGTGGGTACACACACACACACACACACACATATATACGAGCAAGTACACACACACACACACACACCTAGATACTGTTCCAACGCTGACATGCAGTGCAGAGTATTAAAAACAGGTCCATGACATGTAGTGTGCATGTGCTTGGTTTTCAGAATGAGAGAGAGCAGATAATGACGACCAACCTCTGGCTCTTCCAGGTGAGTGTTCTATAAAACACCTGTTAGAACATTGCTATTTCCCCCTTAATCCCAAAAGGAGAAATAACCGCTACATCTTCAAAAGGGGATCAAAATCAAGGCCTGCTAGGGTTTCAAAAGTCTTAGAACATTCACTTTTGAGTGTGTAGTCCTCGACTAATATTCTGGGAAGTGTAGTTTAAACTTCCTTGCCCTCCCAGGAGTGGAATGACTACAGACTGAGATGGGATCCGGAGAAGTACGAAGGCATAAAAAAATTACGAATCCCATCCAAGCACATCTGGCTTCCTGACATTGTCCTCTATAACAAGTAAGCCAGCTGCCGCTATGTATGTGTATGCATGTAATGAAAAAACAGCAAGTCATGAGAATGAAAAAACACAGATTTTCTCACAAAGGTAACCTATTTTACATGGTATTAAATGTGTTTGGGAATCAAATGTAATCCAGCTCAATACTCAATAAAGCAATGAAGCATATTATTTTACACAATGAGGTCAGTAAATGAATGACATTTTACAGCTACTGGATATCCCTCTCCCATGTACTATACATATTTAGTGTTTGTGTGAGTGTGTGTGTGATAAATCGGTAGATGTAACGGGATTACAAGCGTTCCGACGTTCCCCATCCGGAACGTTGAAGGGGAAAATCTGCAGCTAAAATAAGCTTTTATGTTTCTACAGTGATTTTTAATTGAAAAATGTCTGCATAAATAAAATATATATAAAAATATATTTCTTTTCATCAGAGTACAGAGAGACCTGGCACTTAATGAGGAGGGGGTGGGGTGGGGGGATTAATGGAGGGTTAATTACAGTAGAAAATCAGCCTTCAGTATCACACTGTAAATTTGAATTAAGAGTTTGACATATAATTATTATTTCCTTACTATGGACCCCCCTCACCCCTCCACCCCCTCCCCTCAAAGTTGGCTGACATCACAGAGCGTGTGGACTGATTATGATTGAGGGTCTAGGGGTGGTTGGGGTGGTGTAGCATGAGTGTCCCCCCACTCAAAACAAGCAACGAACGCTGATTTAGTGATGATAATGGGTTGCCGTTATATAGATGTATATCATTTTTTTATTTATGATTTACGTAATCCATAAAAAATCCTAAATTATTTCACGGTTCAAATGTAAAAAGCATACATCAGTCTCTGGCGCAAAGGACAAATTAACAAACTTAATTTAACTGAAGTGAGGTGCAGTTACTGGAAACACGAGTAAAACTGTGCGTATGCATACAGTATGTAGATGTGTGTTGGTGACGTGTTGACCTAACGTCCCTCCCTCACTCCAGCGCGGACGGCGTCTACGAGGTGTCCTTCTACTGCAACGCCGTGGTCTCCAACACGGGCGACATCTTCTGGCTCCCACCCGCCATCTACAAGTCCGCGTGCGCCATTGAGGTCAAGAACTTCCCCTTCGACCAGCAGAACTGCACGCTCAAGTTCCGCTCGTGGACCTACGACCACACGGAGCTCGACCTCATCCTGACCAGCGACTTTGCCAGCCGCGACGACTTCACGCCCAGCGGCGAGTGGGACATCGTGTCGCTGCCCGCCCGCAAGAACGAAGACCCCGATGACATCACCTACCTGGACATCACCTACGACTTCGTCATCAAGAGGAAACCACTGTTCTACACCATCAACCTGATCATCCCCTGTGTCCTCATCACCTCCCTGGCCATCCTGGTGTTCTACCTGCCCTCCGACTGTGGAGAGAAGATGACCCTGTGCATCTCCGTGCTGCTGGCCCTCACTGTGTTCCTGTTGCTGATCTCCAAGATAGTCCCGCCCACCTCCCTGGCAGTGCCCCTCATAGGTGGGTTGTGGGGGCGTGATAAGGGCATGGTTAGAACTTTCTAGTTGTTCTATGAAGTGATCGTACATTGCGTGTGGTAACCTGCCCTGTCAAACTGTATGTTTGTATTTTGGGCATATGCTGGAGTGTGTTTGATGCGAGCGTATGTTTCAGATGGGGGGGGGGGACAGTGTATGTATTGACCAGACTGTCTTCTGACAGGCAAGTATCTGATGTTCACCATGGTCTTGGTCACCTTCTCCATCGTGACCAGCGTGTGTGTCCTAAACGTGCACCACCGCTCGCCCTCCACCCACCGCATGCCCGACTGGGTCAAACGCCTCTTCCTCGTCCGCCTCCCTGCCTTCCTCTTCATGCGCCGCCCAGGGAGCTCCAACGTCCGCGAGAGACTCCGCAGGAAGTACGGCAGCACCACCGGCGCCGGTAGCGGGGCCGCCACGGGCTCAGCGGGGAACAACAGCGCCCCCAGAGGCGGGGAGAAGAAGACGCACTCCGACATCAAGCTGGGTGGGATCAAGACCAACGCGGACTCCTTCTACGTGAACGAGGACTCGGCCAAGAAGTTTGGCTGGAAGGTCGGGGACGTGTCCGACGGAGGGCCGCCGGAGTTCCGCCGCCGCGTGGCCGTCCAATGGGACGCCGACATGGAGGAGGCAGTGGATGGCGTGAGGTACATCGCCGAGCACATGAGGACGGAGGACGACGACGAAGGGGTGAGGAGGAGTGGGGGGGGGGAGGAGGAGGGGGGCATTTCTGGCATGATCTATTATTTTCTTAGTGCTCTTCCCCTTGATTTCACCTCTCTCTGTCATTCCATATCCCTATCAATTCACCCTTTCTTTCATCTCTCTTTCCATCTCTTGGCCCTCTCGTTATTTTTAAGATGACTCAAAGTTAATGTGGTTGTGTAAAAAGAATTGCCCCCCACCCCCTTTCCCTCTCTTTCTCCATCTTACTCCTCCCTACTCAGATCATCAAGGACTGGAAGTATGTTGCCATGGTGATCGACCGCCTCTTCCTCTGGATCTTCATCGTGGTGTGTGTGACAGGCACGCTAGGTCTCTTCATGCAGCCGCTCTTCCAGAGCTACAACATACCCACGGCCGACGACAACGAGTGAGTAACGTGTTAACCGTACCCCAGGAACGAAGGTTCCTGTTTTATAAATGTCGCAAATGAAACACCATCATAGCTTGGTCGCCTGTAGACACAGAACTCGTCTTATTGACTTATCGACTTATTTGTCTATTGCATACTTTCTTTTACAATCATTCTTTCTTTAGTTCTGAATTTGTTATTCTTCTTCCTTTGTCAGATTAGGAGATTTCTGACAGCCCCTGGGACCTAGCCGGGGAGACCCTGTAGCAAGCTAACTTACAGCTGTCAGAGGAACTGTGGAGACCCCCTGCGTGACAAGGCTATAGGAGGTTCCAGGTGCCCCCTCCTGTTATCTGCCTCCTCAACAGACTTCATAAAAACATTAGCTAAGCATAACGATGATGATGTAAAGACATTACTGCACCACACCACTGTGGGTATCGTGTCAGAACCTTTTTATGTCTTTCTCTCTCACGCTCCCTCTGTTGCTGTTTCTGTCTCTCTCTCTTAACTCGCTGAGCCCCACCTAGGAAGTCCATTTACTTTTTTTTTTTCTCCTTCTGTCCTGTCCTCATGAAGTATTAACAGGTTATATCTCCAGTGTATCTCTCTCTCCCATCTCAACCACCCCCCACTCTCAGCCTCCCTCTCTCTCTTAACCTCCCCCTCTCTCTCTCTTGTCATATCTCTCTAGAACTCTCAGCCCAAGTGCGTTTTCACTCTCGTCACACTCCGAACTGTGTTTCCCACTCAAGCTGTGTAGTCACTAATGCATTGTATTATTTTTGAAGAATGTGCTTTCTCTTACTTAACCCTAGTCTCTGTCTCTCCCTTGCCACCCCTCCCCCCTCATCCCCCAATGCCATATCACTTCAAAGGCTGATAGGCAGGGATTGCCTAAGACTCAGAGGTCAAAGTAAAGCGCCATGTGTGAAAAATGACTTATATTTGTATTACAATATTACCTTTGGGGTGAGGGTGGAATGAGGGGTGTGTGTGTGTGTGTGTGTGTGGGGGGGGGGGTTCTCAGAATGGCAGATTTTTTAAAGACTTTGAAAGATCACCAAGCTTCCCCTGCAAAACATACCACCAGTACAGTGTATGTAAGTCTGTACTTGCTCATAGTTTACTTCGTAGCGTGTGAGTGGAAACTGAATTCAACCTGTAAGTTGTAGATCCCCGTTATTCCACAATAGAACCGATTCCTCTAGGTTTCACCTTTCTGTTTGGGACATTCGAACACTTTGTATCTGCCTTAAACGATTACTGTTAACAATTCCTATTAATGACGGGAGGACACACTGTCATTTATCACCAGGACATGCCGACTGTGCTGTCTGAACGAGACATCCTCTTTAATATATTTCAAATAAAGAAGCAATACAATTTATTTGTGACCTTGTTCTGTGTGTTTGTGTGTGCACTTTAACATCAGTGCCTATAGCCCAAGCGTAGTGAGTGTTTTGAGATCCCTCCACGCTTGAGTAAAACCGGTAGTCCGGCTGGCAATCTAAACACACACCGGAACACGGACTCAAGAACTTCAGCACATTAGGCCTCTGTGTTCCTATCAGAGTGAATGAGCTACGAGTGTTTAATAGCCGCTCTCATTTCAAAGTAATGGACACTTTTAGCTGTGTATGTTCGCGCTCGTATGCATTTCTGCGCCACTAAGCTAGTGAGTGTATCTTCGAAGTTCCATCCTGTTTCGGCCGTATGTGTGTTTGTGTGTCTTTACCTTGTGTGTCTCGTTTCAAATTACAGTTGACTGCTATTCAGCCCCTCACGTTATGATACCGATCCACTTGATCTACAACTGTCCACATACCTTGTAGCTACGCGACACCCACAAGATTTAGCTGGTGCGAATTCATTTATCTCAGCAAAAGTGCAACATTGTGACGACTCAGCAGAAAAGAAGTATGAGCAAGTGTACGAATTGGACAGATATCGACAGAAGCGATATTTACCGATGTTACCAATTAATGTGTTTACTGCTCGCCCCTGGGGATGACCGATGCGTTTCAGGTAGGCCTATAGCTTACGGGGCCGTGACGAGACTCGGGTAGGCACGTATCGGGCTGTAAATACTGTAATGTCGTGCTCTGTGCTGATCAGTGGCGGTTCTATACACATTTTACTGGGGGAGCCAAGGTGGGGCCAGTGTTAAATCAGAGGGGAACATTAAAAAACGAACGAAACAAATGATATTTAACCCTCGTGCTGCCTTCGGGTCACATGACCCAAAGGTTCATAACGAACCATCGTTGTGTTTACCCAATTTTACCCAATACAAAAACAAATTAAAATAATTTTCTTTTAACCTTTGCAATGTGGGGGGTCTGAGACAGCCTAGCTGTTAAAAGAAAATGCTTCACTTTGTCTTTGTATGCGGTAAATTTGTCGCAATACGACGGTGGGTCGCAATGACTGATGGGTCAGAATGACCCGAAGAGAACACAAGGGTTAAATATTAAATACTATAATTTTGCTTTACATAAAAATCATAGAAACTTTTATTTTGTACATAAAGAGTTTCAATTGAAACAATGAGGTAGGGCCATCAAAAATTAGAAATTAAAACAGTAGGACAATGCTGTAAAAGGTGGGCATGAACCCCTGAATTTGTTATTTTTTTTATTATCCAGTCAGCTCAAAGGGGCCACAGGGGGGGGCAGGGACATTTTTACATGGGCACTGGCCCCTGTCGCCCCCGTGTAGAATCGCCACTGGTGCTGATTGAAAGTTGCGGTTATCAAACGTGAGTGCACGTTCTTATTGTGAAACCGGAGACGGACCGTAAGGAGAGTGCTGAGTAACTGTAGCTCTCCTTACAACGTTTGTTCCGAGTTTTCTTTACAAATCTCCTCTACTCTTATCCCTTATCTCTTTCTCTCTGGTGTCAGAGTTGTCCTCAGCTGACTCAGAGCAATGATTGAATGCATCAGTGCTTTTAAGTACACACACACACACATGCACACTCTATAGGCCATTTCACAAGGACAGAATTTGCTCTTATCTCTTGAATATTAAATGGTGTTTTCTTGCTTGTACCTCTGAGTTTTCCTGATGTTCCTGCTCCCAGATTTAGCCTGATGGGTGAGGTGAGCATCTTTTGCACTTGTCCTTTGGTTTCATCACACCAGGCAAAATCAATTGATCACAGACCCTTGCTATCTAGCCTCAGTTCATTCACTGTATTTTCACCCAGGTCTGGTCTAGGTTTTGCCTAGTAATCAAATATGTAGATTAGAAAATGCAGTCAGAATTTATGTCCTTAGTTTGCCTTCTCATGCCACGCTTCCAGAGAGATCTTAGTCGGCTCTTCATTTAGACTAATGTGACAAGTGAAGTGTGTGTGTGCGTGTGTGAAAACAACCATGCATATCATCACAATCTTCGGCAGGCACTTAGGCAAAATTAAGGAGCGACTACTTTATATTATCTAACTCACTCTGGATTTATTGAATTACAACTATCAAGGATAGCATCAGGCACGTTTCCAATTTTTTATTTACAACTATAAATCTGAAAGTGGATTTTAAATATTCCTTTGGCCTTAGGCTCTCTGGTTTCTTCCGCTTTACTTCACAGCAGATCACAATCAAACAACAAGCCTCCACTGTGAGTTTTTCCTCCTCAGGTTCACTTTAAATGACTTTCCTACTGACTCAAATGACTGAGTCACAAACCTTCAGACAAGAGGTTGATTTTAAGTCAGCTTGAGTTTGTTCATGTGTGTACGCCAGTGTGGGTAAGCGGTTAAGACGTAACCCTGAAACACTCTGCCATGACTCATTTTAATTAGTGTAAACCGATACACACAAATCCGTAAGTGTATGTGTGTTTTTTTGTGTATGCATGTGGTGGTTGTAAGGTGATTATCCTTCACTTGGGGGACGCAATGTGTTTTCACAAAGACAACCCATGCTTACCTGTCCAGAAGTCATAGAATGTCAGATTTCCACAGTCAAGTAGACATTCTATTCCATTCTACATGTGTGTGGGTCTGTATATCTATTCTCATTAATATGTCATTCTTACTCTTTGGGCAGAAGGAAAAATTGTTTTTCCCTCATCTCCTGTGCTGGCCCAGAAGCTCCTGATCACTAACGCTCCATTAAGTACTGCTTGGAAATGGTTTGATACGTCTGAGGAAAAATCAAGTCCCCTTTTTCTACCCATGACTGGAAATAAAAAGCACTTTTCTCGTGAGGGTCATGTAGGTTCTGGTGGAGATGGCCCAGGTTAATAATTCATCATCTTCTAAAAGTTCTAGCGAGGGAGGTGTCTTCCAGTGTGCTGTTTTTTTTTATAAAGATTTTTTTTAAATGACATCCCTGTCTGTACAGCAAGGAAAAGCTTTAGAGAAAGAGAAGCAGAGAAGGTTTGGAAAAGAGTGGAGAAAAAAAACACATTTGGAAGATAAGTAGGCAAGAGGGTAAGGAGGGGAGGAAACAGGGGCAGGTGAAAGTGAGATGAGGGGAGAACAGAGGAGGAGAAAGGAGGATGTGAGAAAAGGATGAGAGGGGATGATGAGAGGAAGTGGGGGAGCAGAGAAAAGGGAGATGAAGGATGAAAGGATGGATGAGAGGAAGGGAAAAAAGGACACAAATGGGGTCACGACTCATTGGGCCTCAGCCTTTAGGAAAAGCATGAATAAGAGAAGAAGTAGCAGAACATTCATTCCCACCTAGTTCCCATTCCAGCGTTATCCATTTTTCCTAACGAAGTAGGGGAGGCCAGGTGTGTCATGACTTAGCGTGTGACCTCACAAGCCAGGTCTGTAGGGAAAAGCAGTAGGCACCATACCTAGACAGAAAAAACACATTAACCTCCATTTTTAAAGGCCTTCCGTTTCCCCCCCTGCCTTTTGTTGACATTTTTACATCACACCTTTCAAGAGGAATCATGGCCCGTGAACGCAAATTCCCTCTAACATGGAAAGGGGGGAACAAAGACAGGAGCATAATACACCGCTGTGATTGGTTCCTTTGTATAGGAGACAGGGGGACAATTATTGATGTGACACCACCTGCCAGGATGAAGTAGTGGCCTCTGGAGTTTGATTGTGTTTGTCCTAGATACAATAACCTGAGGGAAGGTCTTGGTGTGTGTGCGCTTTTTGTGTGTGTGTGTGTGCTGGGGGTCATTGATGTGACATTAGCACACACACACTTGCAAAAAGTCATGGAACTTAGCTGGATTTCCTTCCAGAATATTAATAGGACAAAAAGCAGTCTCTGTGTGTGTATGTGTTTGTGTGTGTGTGGTTGCGTGGGTGGGTGTGTATCAGGGACACAGGGCAAGTGTCCGTCAGTGTCTCTGCTGGGCCAATTCCCTTGTCAATCCAAGCATGCTATCTTTTTGCCCTCTCTCTCTGCACGCACACACACACACACACACACATACACACTGTAGACGGCAGAAAATACTCAATTTGACATTTATGAAGGGTAACAAGAGGAGAAAGGAATAATCTGTAGCCAAAGGAGTCACAAATGAAGGTGTACTGTCTGTATTCTACAAATGACATTATCCAAGTTAATGTGATCATTACTTACATTTGAATCCTTTAAGGCATGACCACTTTTGCAGCTGCAAGTCATATACCGGCTAATTTTGTATTTGTATCACATCTACAGGTGTTGAGAGAAAACAATGAAAAAGACAGCAAAACAGCTACGCTTGTTAATCCCTTACGCAACATACAAAGGACCTTTGCTGATCAACCCGAATCACCTCCGTTGCCGATCATGTTTGCCATTAATGAAACTTTCGCGGGGACACGGCTTAGCGCGTGACGCCGCTATTTCCTAATGACTCCTTGTGATGACGTCAAGCCAAGCGCATAAAATTGGAAGCTAAAATTAATCACCAGCTCGCGGGAGACACATTTGGTATTCGTTGTGAAGAACACACGACTCAACCCATGTTAAAACTTTTTTTGCAAAGCAATTCAACTTTCCCCCTAAATGCCTGTAAACAAATTGAACAAAGCTCACTTTGCATAACATTGCCTGACTTTTACGCATGCAGTTGCTAGATAGGCTACACATTTCCGCACATTAGTCTGATTCTTTATTCCTACTTAATCAATTGGCCATGTCGTTCAGTCAATCTGTGCTTAACCCTCACACCTAACGTCATACACCATGAACAATTTACTGTAACATAAACTCCTGCCCCCTGCCGCACTAATACGAGTTTCGCAGGTGCGCTGTCCGAGGTACAGATTGGAAAAAGTCTACACCTGTCTCCTTCTTATTTCGTTTTTGGGAAAAATAATCCATGTTCTAACACTACCACTATCGCTCACAAATTGCCTAGTGTCTGTTTGCATCTCTGTCTATCTTGGGTCCGTTTGGAGGCGCGAGCGCATCGAGTTTTTTGTTCAAAGGGGTGGGACAAGTGAAGTTCTCTCGTGAGCAGAGAACGAGCGGAGAGTCGCACAGCGCGAGACCGACGGTTTATCAGGGGAGAGAGCATACGTTTGCAACTCTTCTCTCTTACAGATTAAATAAGCATCGTTTCCACAGGGGAACTGTTTCTCGTCCCGGGCACAAGATGCATCCTGCCTTAAGAGGGACTTTGTTACTTCTTCTCTTCTTGTTAATTACGCAAGGTAAGACACTCATGTTCAGTTGGTGAATAATATAGCTTTGGAGACAAAGTGTCCTAAATAAAGATAAACTATTACTAAACTCATTCCCTATATGGATTGCAACATGTATGCTTTTTAAACTGTTTAAAAGCCACTGGCTACAGTTGGTTATAGGTTTCCGTTCTCAGTCTAAGTCGCTGGATGAGACTCGGGAATTATCGATACGGTACATCGTAAACTACATCGTAAGTTACTGTATATTCGAGTGTACTTCAGTTAGATTGCGTGAAACATTCTGCAAATTCTGCGGACATAAAGGAATCGAATGATGATAGATTGTTCCTAAGAATCTCTCAACTTGCTAAATACATTTTAAACACAAGCAAAACAATTTGAGTCACATTTAAAGTTGATTATATTTCATAAATGAACCTGGATAAATGCGTAATTATGCGGCCTTCAGACCTATTTTACCAATCATAGTTTACGTGGTTGTTATCAGTCGGCCTACTGTCTACAATTGAACACCATTTAGAAATGTCGTAGCAGGATAGCCTACATATGAGAAGCCAAGCGTTAAATAATTGTTGACTGAGAATGTAGACCTACATCGTGTAGCTATTGTGTGTCAGGAAATGTTTACATCTCTGAGCAAATCCCAGAGAGACTTCAGACTTTGTGAGCAACGATGTGAAGTAGACCGCCGTAAATTAAATGCAGAATGTATTTTGATGTATGTAAATTGAGTTTTGAGGCGGAATGATCAAACAGGAATGGATTATGATGTTGTGTCCCTGTCTTTGGAGGGAAGGTTTGACTGTAAACTAAATAACCGATTGTGACAGAGATTTGATTCCAGTAGAATACTGCAATAGGCCTATAAATTCCAACATGGCGATTTACTATCCGTGATTTAATACTTTTTGTGTAACAGTAAGAAAGGAACACATATCTTGGCCATAATTTAATGGAAACACTATTCAATTGATTAAGCAACGAAGAAGCAACAAGTTCAGTCACAGTAGCTTTTATGTCTTATCTGACTCTTCCTCCACTATTGCTTGCACACACACGCACGCATGCACGCACGATAGTCTGCAGGAGACTGGGAAGGCAGAGGGGCACAATAACGGAAGGCAATTGGTGTGTGTATTCCACAGTATTGGGTTAGGAGGTCGAAAATAAACCCGGAATACTTTGGGGCCTAGGGACTCCCTTATATAATTTTTTTGCAGATGATACACATCGGTTTCACCCTAACTTGTTATAGGTGTCTGTTAACCCCCCGCCCCCCTCCACCCCCCACCTACCAACCCTCCACCTACTAAATTTCTCTGCAGCCTCCTTCTCTCACTCCCCCCCCCCCCCCCCCAGAGCGTTTATACTCACAGAACACTCATGATGACTCGTCAACAGGTCCATCATCACCGTTCCATCGAACTCTTTGACAATGTTCTAAGTTGAACTGACATCCACCTGGTATTCTCATAGAATTGCTACCATGTTTCATAGTCAAATGAGAGCTGGAAAGAGAGAGTAAGAGAGTGAGTAAGATAGATCAATGAAAGCCAGCTCGACGTAGGATGGAACCTGTGGTTAATTTCCTGACATAATTGGTTCTTTTATGAAGCCTGACGTGAAATCCTTCGGACCACATCAAATGTGTGTGTATTTGTGTGTGCCCGTGTGTGTGTGAGAGTAAGCAGAAGCTATAAAGAGGATGCCAGTGCTATTTTGATCAAAGCAGGGGTTTAGTCATTGAGTTGGAGATGAGGGCCCAGCTCCCGTAGTAATTACCCAAAGCAGAATAACACTATGATCTGGGACCAAGACACTGATCAACACATATACCAAAGTGGATATATACTCATACATGTATTTCTAATTTTCTGACCCTTCCCTTGCTATAATTCTCCATCCTTTTCTATCCCTTCCTTTCCTTTTCGTTTTAGTTTTTTTCCATTCTCCTACTTGTCAGTTACATTTAAATGTAAAATGTCTTGTCTCCTCTTCTCTCTTCTCTTTTCTTCCATCACTTTGCCTTAAAGAGCTCATCGTCAGTTGAGTAGCTTGTGTCATTGTCATTTTCACAGAGGGCATCGTCTGGCTGTGGGGGAAATATCCTCACATAATCGGTTCGCAATTCTTCCTTCACAGTCCACACTCGTTAAGACTCTGTCTTAAAAGGTCAGTTTCATTAACAGATTAAAACTTCTCTCGTCTCCATAGTCTTAAAGTCCAAGTCAGATGAGGATAGAATAAAAAAACACTTTATAAGGATAAAACAATACAGTGAACTTTTACAGACCCTGGAGATGTGTTTGCCTTCTTTTTCCTTTTTCTTGTCTTGTCTTCATTTCTCTTCTCATGTCTTCTTGTCTCTTCTCTTTTATTTATTTTTCCTAACAACCCCCCCCCCCCTCCAGCCTTTCCATCCATTTCCCAATCTCATTACCTCTTTATTTCCCTCCCTCCCTCTCTCTCCCTCCCTTTCTCTTCTGGTACTAGACCAAAGTATGACCCTCCAGTCCATGCTCTGTGATGGAGCCACGCCTTTTTGAAAATAGGGAAGTAAACACTGTGTGGTGGCACAGCAATGCTCCAGGCGACTCTGGGTATAAGGCAACAGCAGGCACATGGATCACATCATTCGAAATGAAAAAAGGCGTCCATTTTGTGTTGTGCATCTTTATAACTTTAAGATGTAAATGTGTGTAAATAATGAAAATGCAAAGACAATTTTTGTGGTCAGTGAAATACTGTAAATGTACATTTTTCATTGTGTTTATATAGATCTTTAAGTTTAAAATTATTTTGTAGCTGGCCGATGTATCATGCCATGTCAAGCAAGATTAATAAAACATATGAATGGGTATTTCAGCCCAGGTCTTGGTTTCTGGTTTTGTGAGTATTTATATGTGTGTGGTGTGTGTGTCTGTGCAGGAATATTGTGTCTCGGTCTGGTAGCTGGTGTCCTTCAGGGCGAGAAGAAAAACAGAGCTAGATGTTTCAACCATCAGTGTTCTTCTTTTCTGCTCTCAACCCCCATACACAAGAGGTCCCTGTTGACGCTCCTGATGTGTGTGTGTGTGAGACAGTCTCTGTGAAGGATCTGTGTTTTCCTGTGAGACATTGTCTATGTATGTGCATGTGTGTCTATTCTTGGTGTGATAGTCTCTGTGACGTGTCTGTGTGTTCATATGAGAGCTTGTGTGTATGTATGCGTGTAGATGTGTGTGTGTGCAAAGTGTATCGGCAGGTTCCCAGGCACGGATCCTCCTCCTGCCTTGCTGGACATGGCCTCCATAACAACGATGGGAGGAGGACGAGGTTGTTAGTGGTGACCTACGAACCAGCTGTGTCTGTGTTTGCGGCACTCAGAATGTCCACTGTGACCCCCGTCACTCTCGTGGCTCTGAGACACAGAGGCACCAGCTAAAAGGATTTTAGACCCTCACACATACACTCACACACTATTCTTTTTTACCTCCCTTTCGTTTTTTCTGTTCCTCCTTTTTTCCTCCTCTGGCTGCGTCTCTTGAAAGACTCTCTGTTTATGCTTCACCACAGTACTCCGCACCTGATTAGCACTCGGATCGTTAAGCAGTCTCAAAAATGGTAACCTGAGAAATAAAACAAATGTAAGATTATAATTTTTTGTACATACAGTATATGCACATGACATAATGAGGGATCCAATCACGATAAACAATGTCTCTGTATTATGACATTAGTGGTACTCTCAGTGACTATCTCTCTCTCACACACACGCTCTCTTTCCCTCCCTTCTTTCTCTGTCTCTCCTTGTCAGCGGGGGGGAGGAAAGGCCTGATTGAGTGGTTCTGCTCTATCCCCCACGCTCCATTGTCTTTCACTAACTGTGGGGCGAGCAACAAGGACTCGCGAGTTCTGGATTGTGCGTTCTACCCTTGACATTAGTACATCTAAGTGCTCTGATGCCACGTTTTTACTGAATCCTGAGGCTTGATGTTCACTGGTGTCTCGGATCACTCTTTCGCTTGTTTCGTGTGGTGTTTGGTGCTGGTTTCCAACATTCACTGTAATTCTTTCCCTGTCTCGTTCCTCATTTCATTCTCTTTTTCTCCCACATCCCCTCTCTTTTCATCCCTTCTACACGTTCTCTGCCACCTCGTCTCCAGACTGTTTCTCCTCCAAGGCTGAGGACAGGCTCTTCAGGAAGCTCTTCAGGAAGTATAACCAGTTCATCCGGCCCGTGGAGAACGTGTCCGATCCCGTCACTGTGGAGTTCGAGGTCTCCATGTCCCAGCTGGTCAAAGTGGTAGGGAACACAGACATGCATGCACACATTAATACCTACACGCACACTCTCACATGCAAAAATGCACAGATACACACACATAAATATACAATATGTAGAAATGCACACAGACAGTAATGCACACACACGTACAGATGTCCATACAAATGGACAGAAAGACAGACAGAATGACGGAGAGTTTTTAATATTTAACATAGACTTTGAGCAGAGCCCTCGAGATGAAACTTTCCATCACCTTCCTAGCAAGCTGTGTGTGGTCAGGAAGCAATCTCACTAAAAGCACCCACTCTGCTCTTATGCAGTAGAGTGGGTGTGGACGTGTATGTGTGTGCGGGTGTCTAATATAGGGAGAGAGTGTTATGTCTGTGTGAATTACTTATATAAAATTTCCTGTCTGAGAAGGATTGGAGAGTGGATAGGTGGACAATTATCAGGAAAATGTGTGAGAGAGAGACAGAGACAGAGAAAGAGAGAGATGGTGTTACTTTTCATCTTTGCTACAGCAAAGATGGTAGAGCCCAAGAATATAACAAAAGCATCGTCCTCCAGTAGAGAAGGTAATCTCTCTTCAGATTATTGTCCATAAAAGAATGGATTAAGGTACATTTTGCAAGTGGAAGCTTATTTGATTTGATGGACATTTAGCTCACTCAGCAGGTAAGAGAAAGTCTTCCGGGGTGTGTGTGTTTGTGTGTGTGTGATTCGCAGGTAACTTAAGGAATGTTTTACTGCAATATGGTCCCCCTAGTTTAAGGTAATTCAACTGTGAGCTGGAGAGAGAGAGGTGTGGGGGGGGTGAGGTCCCAGGGGTGAGGTCCCCTGCTGTGTTGCATAATATCAACTGTCAATCATGGTTTAACTGCCTCTGTTGAGGAAGTTGGGGTCAGAGGTTGTTGAGGTTAAGCTCTATTTCCATTTCCTTTTCAAGTCAATGCTGGCTTCGCTGTATTTCCTGCCTTTTTTTATGTTGCCTCAAGCCATAATAGACTGTTGCCATCCTAATGTACACATACACCTACTAAACACATATTCACACATACACCTGCCATTTTACAGGCATGTGCACATGTACACATGCACACATGTACACATGTACTCACACTACTTCTCCTTCTCTCTCTAACATGACATTTTCCTCTCTGCAGGATGAGGTGAATCAGATCATGGAGACCAATCTGTGGCTGAGACATGTAAGTGCACATGCGCGCACAAACACACACACACAAACACACACATATACAAAGAGACCTATTGGGGGGTTAGATTATATGGGGTGATTGGATGAGGGGGCATGTCGAAACTTGTTTACATTCTGTGGATAACACATCGTTGTCAATATGGATGGTCCCATACTGTGTGTGTGTGTTTGTGAGTGTGAGAGAGAGAGAAAGAACGAGAGAGGCAGAGAATGATGGAGAGCGAAGAATGGGCAAAGGGACAGCAAAAGCGAGAGAGAGGTAGAATGAGAGACCAGGCCCTCTTAAGGTCAATGTGTGACACATGGTCAAGGAGCTTCTATCATGATGTTTAATGCCTGGGCATGTGTGTGCAGTAGTGTGTGTGTGTATTAGGGAGGTTCAAAGCAGGTCAAGGTATATGTACTCAAAGTAATCAATGTTTCTGAGCAGCACAGCCACGCTAGGCTACACAGCAGCATGACATAGATCAATAGATGGCAGGACTGAACTTTTAACCCCACTGGATGCTTTTTCAACAGCATAGAAACGCAGTAGGTAATTATCATTCATAGAGTTTTTAGCTTGGAACAAAAGGCATTGAAAGCAACTCTCTCACTTTACTTTACATAAAACTGTCTTTTTGTCTCTTTCTTTTTGTCTCTTTCTCTGTCTTTCCCTCTTTCCTCCCCTCTTTGCTGTCCTTCAAGTTTGGCAATTATGTTCCCTCCCTCCCTTTACCTCCTTCCAGCTGCATCACACAGCTCAGGGATTATATACTGTTAAAGCAGAGGTGTCCCTCGCTTTCCCCCGAAAAACAGTGAGGACGCCAGTGACTCATTTTAAAATTGTCCTGTGGCAATCTGAATTTAAAGGCATATTTAAAGGAATATAAAGGCAATTGTAAATCAAGCATATAAACAATGAATGCAATACATTGGAGACGGAGGTCATGCCTTTTTACACAAAGCAGTGGCTCAAAGCAGTGGACTTAAGGTCACACAGTGTGTCTCTGTATTGATTATGGCATGTTCTTATTGATTATGGCACACTACTGTGACATACATTTATAAACAAGCCATTCTCATGTTTGATCTTTCTTTCTGCAGTAGTTGTTTACTGCAAATATTTAATCTGAAACTTAATTAGCATTTGGTGGCCAAGACAAAACATTAGCACACAACCATACTCCTAGCATACATCAAGCCTTCATCAAAACAAACTGGAAATCCATAGCATGTTGCGTGTTTGAAGTTAATTTGTCCCGCAGTCATTGCAATCATAAGCATTTGACAAATTGATGAATCAGCTAAAGCGAACGCAAGGAAACTGTGGTTAACAAACCATCTTCATTTGAAAATCTCTCTTTCTTCTTTTTCTTCCTCTCTGTCCCTCTGATTTGAGTTCCTCTGCTTCAGACTGAATAGCAAACTAAAGGCTCTAATAGTGAATGTCCAAGTTGTCCTTTGGTAAAAAAGAATAATCTTAGGTGACGTTTTCTGACCTCGACCATTCAAACCATTGTGTGTGTGTCTCTTATCAGTCTGTCACCTTTAGAAGGGAAGAGAACTTCTCCTCGTATCTTGCTTTTCAAGGAGCATTAGCACAGACACACATACTGACGTGTGAGCGCTCTTTCTTTCAGATCTGGAATGACTACAAGTTGAAGTGGGCCCCGGTGGAGTTTGATGGGATAGAGTTCATCAGAGTTCCATCCAACAAGATCTGGAGACCAGACATCGTGCTTTACAACAAGTTCGTTCTCAGGACTTTACATTCATTACTATCATCATCCTCAGCATCACTGAATCCTCTAGTTTCTTGTTTTGCAAAACCGTGTTTATTGCACTTATTTGGATCTTAACAATTCTTCAAATCTTTTTCAAATCTTTATATTAAGCGGTGAAAGAGGCCTTTTCACTCCATTCTATTTAACTTATTTCCCATTGCTCTAATTTCTTTCTCCCTTCTCCTGATTCCAAGAGTGTCACAGTACAAATCAACTGAAGTTATTTGAAGGTCCTTCTCACAATGGAGGGCTAATTCGCTTTCTACCCTTCTTCTTTCTCATTCACTTTACCAATCAATATTCTCTCCTTCTTTGTCCACTCCAATCATCCATATCTCTCTCTCTCTCTCTCTCTCTCTCTCTCTCTCTCTCTCTCTCTCTCTCTCTCTCTCTCTCTCTCTCTCTCTCTCTCTCTCTCTCTCTCTCTCTCTCTCTCTGTCTCTCTCTGTCTCTCTCTCTCTCTTTCTCTCTGTGTCTTGCTCTCTTCCACCATACCACTCTGTCCCTTCAAATACCTCTTCTCCCCTCTCTCCAATGTCCACTTCCTTCTCCCCTCCACCCTCTCCATCTCCCTCCCTCCTCCCATCTGGCCCCTCCCCCTCCTCTCCAGTGCTGTGGGGGACTTCCTGGTGGAGGACAAGACCAAGGCTCTGCTGAAGTTTGACGGCACCATCACTTGGGTCCCCCCTGCCATCTTCAAGTCCTCCTGCCCCATGGACATCACCTACTTCCCCTTCGACTACCAGAACTGCTCCATGAAGTTCGGCTCATGGACCTACGACAAGGCCAAGATCGACCTAGTCCTCATCGGCTCCAAGGTCAGAAGATACCCTGTTCGAATCTGCATATCTAATCTTGCCAGTGAACCTATTACTCACTCAGTATATGCTCTCGGTTCAATTTGTTAAAAAATGTTTATGTATAATTTATGTTCAGGTCTAAACATATGAAAATATCTTTAAAGGGTCGAGCTCTTTGAATTTTTGGCAAGCCATGAGACAACAGCAATGCAATTTAGCACATAAATGAATAAATCCTATATTCCTCGCTGTAGGTCAATCTCAAAGACTTCTGGGAGAGCGGGGAGTGGGAGATCATTGACGCGCCGGGCTACAAACACGACATCAAGTACAACTGCTGTGAGGAGATCTACCCCGACATCACCTACTCCTTCTACATCCGGAGACTTCCACTTTTCTACACCATCAACCTCATCATCCCCTGCCTGCTCATCTCCTTCCTCACCGTGCTGGTCTTCTACCTGCCCTCCGACTGCGGGGAGAAGGTCACCCTCTGCATCTCCGTCCTCCTCTCCCTCACCGTGTTCCTGCTGGTCATCACCGAGACCATCCCCTCCACCTCACTGGTCATCCCCCTCATCGGCGAGTACCTGCTCTTCACCATGATCTTCGTCACGCTCAGCATCGTCATCACCGTCTTCGTGCTCAACGTGCACTACCGCACCCCCATGACCCACACCATGCCCGGGTGGGTGCGCTCCGTGTTCCTCAGCATCCTGCCCAGGGTGATGCTCATGAGGAGGCCGCTGGACCAGGACGGCAAGGCCGTGGGGGTGCAGAGCTTCGGTGAGGGGGGAGGATCCGGAGGCAGGGCCGGAGGGAGCGGGGGAAAGGGAGCGAAGAAGAGGAAGAACAGTCTCTCACAGGTGGGTGGAGGGAGGCAGATGGATGGATGGATGGATGGACAGATGGACAGACTGACATGTTGAGGAAAAAATATTTTCGAAACGTTTCAAAACGCATACACAGACATCCAAACACATGAAGCACCCCAGACATATGTTGATCTTAAATCTATTTAATATAATCTTAAACCGACCAGGAAAAACCAGATTTAACCTCCATCCTTCTGAATCCACAGCAAAGCGGAGGAGGCTCGGTCAACTGCCTGGACTTTGGAGAAAACAAGCTCTCCGTGGAAGGAGGCTGCGCTGGCAAGAAGTGTCCCTGCCCTTGCCAGCACGGCAAGGAAACCCCAGAGACAGCAGACCCTGGGAAGCTGAGTCGCCAACTGAGTCACCAGAGCGTCAACACGGTGGTGGCGTTCTCCATGGTGTCACCTGAGATCAAACAGGCCATCGAGAGTGTCAAATACATCGCAGAGAACATGAGGAGTCGGAACAAGGCCAAAGAGGTACGGTCCTGTTCATTGACGTAGCTTCCAATGCTAGCTTAGGGTTAGGGTTCATCTGAAACAGTGCAGACTATGCTCCCAGCTGATACAGTAATATGCTGTATCTCTGTAAAACATATTTTTTAATGTTTCAGTCAAAGTGTGAGATGTGTGTGTAATACACTGTATTATGCATGAAGGTAAACACATTATCTTATGTACTTCCAAAGTGAGCCAGGAAGAAATAATTAGGCAATCCAGTTCACAATTCATTTTACTGTAAAAATGACTCCAAAACAAAGTTTCAAGTTAAAACCCCCTTTTTGTTATAAATACACTGTGCCAGACCTCCCAGAGGTGATGCAGTCTTTGATATGCAAAACAGCCCTCTCAATCTGCACTGTCAAAATGTCTGTCACTGTGTTTGACACTTTGGATGCATATCATTAACAGAGTTATTTCCCCCTTTGCAAATCACGTCGTCATTGCATCAAAACTTACCCAACATGAGTTTATCCTTCTTTCATCCTTTATTCAACTTCCTTGCTCTTCATCCATGACATCCATTACTCCTACATTATAAAGTATTATATGTCCGCCTCTCTTTTGTCACCTGTCTATCCTTTACCACATTTGACCATTGTTCTATCCCTCCCACTTCTCTTTACGTCCTATTTTTTCTCTGCTTTATCGTATCGTTTTTTCATTCTCAGGTGGAGGATGACTGGAAGTATGTTGCCATGGTGATCGACAGGATATTCCTTTGGGTCTTTATAACGGTCTGCATCCTTGGAACCCTGGGCCTCTTCCTGCGGCCTGTCATTGGCTTTCTGTCATAACCAAAAAACAATTAAGGTTCATAGCAATCAGCAATCAGGCCAATTAGCAGTTTTTTTCATCTGGACCAATTGAATAAACGCTGTTAGTGCTGCACCAGGAGAAATCTTTCACTTAGTCACTCTTGAATTAAGTACCGTAATCGAAACTTTTTCAAATAAGTATTCCCCAGATAAAAACCCCAACCATAGAAACCAATAGCAAAATGAGCATTCACTATTGATATATTTTTATCTGTCACAGCTAATTAATAATCAGATCGGCGAGGTCTCAGCCAATCCTAACCACATGCTTTCTGTGTTGCAACCAATTACTAATGAAACTGAGAAGACATCTCAGAACGTCCTTGTAATGTTAACAGCCTGTTGAAACAGTCAACTTCCGCCATAGGTATTGCTATGACAACATCATGACTGTATTCTCATAGAAGGGTGTGGGGCATCTTACAGGAATAACCGATCAGAGCTTCCGGCTCTGTATCCTTATGAAAATGGACATGATACAAAGTACAAACAGATGCCTTTATGAGTGTTCTGGAAGGTTTAATTTCTTATCTGGGTAAATATATGATTCATTTATACATGAATGACAGCCTCCTGAAATAGAACCTTCAACTCAATTCTGGAATTAATGTATCAGGGGATTCTATCATCCATTTTTATGGTCATTAATTTATGTGTTTATTTTCCGAATCATTTTTAAATTAAGTTCACCATTGTATGTAGCCCTGTATTACCACACACAGATAGCGCATGAGAAACATTGATTAGCCTCTTTTAAATGAGTCTACTATATCAGCCATTCCAGAAAACTGCTTTGTGCTTTTGATTGCCATAATCCCTTTGCAATTACATTCTGACTGTCATTAACAATACACACCTTGCACTACTGAGACACTCACTTTTGTATCTATGTTTTCTTCTGCTCTCTCTCTCTCTCTCTCTCTCTCTCTCTCTCTCTCTCTCTCTCGCTCTCTCCCTCTTCCCCACTCTCGTTTTCTGTCTGTTTTGATGGCTTTGAATTTGAAATAAATGTTGATATTTCTTCAAAACGTGAATATCTGCTATGGATATGTTCGTTAGAGCAGTCATCTTGTGAAGCGTGGCTGGACAGTGTTTCTGACACGCATGGTCTTTCCAAGCTATGTTTGATCTGGTAATGACCTTCCAAGGTCAGCTAAGCGCCTACACCAGATCATAGCAGTCACAGAGGCTTTCATCATCTTCAGTGAAACCATCCTCTTAGTGCCTCTGCATTATTTGAACAGATAGAGCTAGATGTCATAATAAAGCTGTGGTGACTTACACCTTCAAGGAAGTGTTGAGATGAGCTGTACACGTCAAGCCAGATTAAAAAGGGAATCTGTGTGTTTACCTACAAGGCTTCATAGCGCCAAGATCATCGATACTGGAGCTGTCATTAGAGATGATCCGTTTGGTTGCCAACCAACTACTAGAGAATCAGAGGATGAGAATCAGGACTTGAATGATGTGGACAGTGATTTAAGGGATGTAATCAGGTCTGTGGCATTAGGCAGAGGGATCTTTGCTAGCTATTTCCTCCCCCTCTCCTTCTTTTCTTCTCCACCTCTCCATCTCTCCGTCAGTCTGTCAAAGAATGTTAGTACACCCCATCTTCCCCATCTCCCTGAATAGACATTTTAATGTGGAAACACACACACTCGGACGATGACACACACTCACTGGGTCTCTAAATCTGGACACACATGCTCTAACTCTGAGACATACTTTCATACACACTCACAAATTCACACACATACACACAGTATGGAGATCGAAAACAGTTTGACTCACTTGTAATGTAATCTTCCTTTGAGAGACTACTGTGCCATCCGAGGAATGCTTTCACATAGCCTGTTCTAGTGTTAGCTTTAGCACTGGGCCACGTTAACATAAGACCAATAATGGAAGCGTTAGCGTTAGCATAATCATTAGAGCTGAGTTAAAGTTAATATAGTTTCTTACAATAGACAGCAGGGTAAGAAGTTGTTATGGCTGAAATTGTGGTTTGAGTGCTTAAAAGATCTCAACAGTAAGTATGCGGAGTGGTGCTATTTGTGGTGTGGAGGGACAAGTGAAATATGGGGAATCAAAGGAAAGAAGGGAGGAAGGTTTGTGTGGACACTGTGATGTCTGCAAACACATTTTGTTTAGAATAAATTGAATACAAAGTCTGCCTTTAGCCAATTGTACCCACAGTATTGGTGCACTGTCTATAAACAATCCATGCTAGAGCTCGATTGCAAACATATAACATTGTAATATATGGCACAATAGATGCATTCACGTTTTCCATTCTTCCATCTGGTCAGTGCTCAAACAAATGGTTAATCCTTATTTATGCAAATATCATATTTTGTGTGTCATAGATAAAAGACAGATCCAGGAGAGTTGGCAATTAAAAACACACACGTTGTAAAAACACACAGAGTTGGCAATTAAAAACACACACGTTGTGCAGGCACTGAGATACCCCTGTGGCCTTCTGCACACCCAGAATACAATGGCCTATGGAAGCAACAATGGTTCAGAATGTGAAAGGAGGGAGAAAGAGAGAGTGAGAGATAGAAGTGTGTGTTGAGGGACTATGATAACAAAGAGTCAATACAACACATGGAGGTAGAGAGAAGAGACACATGGGAGGTGGGATGAGAAAGAAAGGAGGTGGAGATGTGAAAGGAGGAGGGGATGTGAAAGGAGGAGGGGATGTGAAAGGAGGAGGGGATGTGAAAGGAGGAGGGGATGTGAAAGGAGGAGGGGATGTGAAAGGAGGAGGGGATGTGAAAGGAGGAGGGGATGTGAAAGGAGGAGGGGATGTGAAAGGAGGTGGGGATGTGATAGGAGGAGGGGATGTGAAAGGAGGAGGGGATGTGAAAGGAGGAGGGGATGTGAAAGGAGGAGGGGATGTGAAAGGAGGAGGGGATGTGAAAGGAGGAGGGGATGTGAAAGGAGGAGGGGATGTGAAAGGAGGTGGGGATGTGAAAGGAGGAGGGGATGTGAAAGGAGGAGGGGATGTGAAAAGGGGGGAGATGGTATTGAAAAGCCAAGGGAATTCTGTAAAGACATAAGACAAATAGAGAGAAAGAGAGAGAGAGAGAGAGAGAGAGAGAGAGAGAGAGAGAGAGAGAGAGAGAGAGAGAAAGATACATGGTTGGATGAAGGCAGGGTTATTAGTCTAATTAGTGTACAGTGCCTATGATGTAGTCTGATATTAAGATGTTGGTAAGCCACACACAGAGCAGAACACTTATAGGACTATTTAGTTTTCAGTTTTTTCTTATAGTATAAATGAAGGTAAGGAAAATAGGCATGACAGGGTGAGGCCACACACACACAGTCCCACACACAGTCCCACACACACAGTCCCACACACACACAGTCCCACACACACAGGAGGGATCTTGTCTTACAGAGTCTCAATAATTGATTTTTCGGCAAGGGAGGGCATTTCTGGGGTGAGAAGGGCACTGAGATGACAGCCATGCCTGGCATGAGTTTCTACACACCTGAGGGTCAGAAGATTTTAATGGGCCTAAATGTTTTGGCTACACAACTCTTTGTCTAGAGGCTTTTAGCCTGGTGTTTAAAGTTAAACACCAGAATCTATTGTACACAGCCAAGGCAAACAGAAGCCTCGTCCACAACTCATGAAGGTCAAATGGAATTGGAATTCTGTTGCTACAGAAACGGAAAGTCAAAGTGTTATGCCTTCTGGGTCTTTAATGTTGCATAAAAAGACCAAACTCCAATACTGACAAAAAATATATCTGTGTTGTTATGAATATTATATCGCAATCCCTTTCTAACAATATATGCAGCGAGTGCTTGTGCGGATGTAATCTCGTTTTTTACGGCTTAATAAAAACGCAGTGACCAAAATGGAAAAGTACGAACAATATGAGCTACGATCGTGGGAGGACGAGTTCAATTTAGTTAGTGTTCTATTCGGGCAATGTGATTGCCTTTTGCTGCAGAGTGCTGGCAAGCTGCTGAAGTCAATATAACACAGGGAGAGTTATAGCAGTGATGCCGTGTACGCTTTAATGTGGGATTGAATTAAATAAATAAAGATGTGGAGGAGAGGAGGAGACCCTTGTCTGGTTTAGTAGTTGACTGCTGTGTGAATTGTAAACACATATTTATCTTTGTGCTCACACACATATGCACGCAAGCACCCTGTGGAGAAAGCCCACACAATGTTATGGATTAAGAACGAAAAGAAGGAAGGCGTTGAAAATGTGTTTAGGCACTCAGATTAATTTCTCATCTCTCACGGGCATGTCAAACCCAAGGAGTCTTATTTCTTACCTTAGCAGGGGGGGTGTTTGTGAATGTGTGTTTGTGACTGTGTACGTGTGTGTGGAGTAAAATAAAAGGTTTACCAACATGTATTGAGGGATTGTATACAGTATATGAATCGGTAAAATAAGATTTAATGTAAATTAAATAAAAGTGTAAAATGTTAAAGTAAATGCAAATAAATACATAATGACAAATATGTGATTTATGTTAATTAAGTTAGCCGTCAAATTTGAATATTTAAACTCAGTCAATACATTCTGCCTGATGTATAAGGGGGTTGTAAATTATATTTCGACAGTTAGCTTGTAAGCCTTAGGGATGTATATATGTGGCTGAAGAGGAGAATTGTGGGATATTGGAGGAAGAGGAGGAGAGGAGAGGGCATGGGGTTCAGCAGAGAGGCGTCTCTTTGAAGGCAGGCAGGCAGGCAGAAAACAACCTGATCTAATCTACAAGCCCTGGCAAACTCCCTCTCGGAACTGGAAACCAGAACTCGATGGAAATGTTAAAGTTGACATATGAGTTTCCATGCTCAGTTGTTAAAGCACAGAACTAACCCTGCTGTGGTAAAAGGGTTGGATTTCCACTTGGGTCACGCACACTGAAAATGTCAACATTCACTGACTGTGAGTAGCTTTGGTATCATCTTTATATTAATTTTTAAAAACATTTTGCCAGTTTTCAATGGGCAGAAGAGTAAATGTTCTTTACGAAATGCATCCCACACATTGACCTTGAAAAGCTGGTTTTCTTGGTGAGGCCAGTCCAAAAAAGGGGGTGGGGGGAGGCATGTATAATTCAATGTTCCCACATTGGCCTACACATACTACACACTCAGACTGTGCTACATGCTCATAGCACACACACACACACACTCTACACTCTCATACAACATCCCAGCAGTTGGGTTTCATGTGTCTTTTCTTGGAATCTGTGCAGTAAATTCCTATATATTGTTGTCGGTACTTTCTCAAGTCCCTCTCCAAAGACACGATAGCCTTGTAACCTTCTCCTTGGATTTCTTCATGAAGGACTAGACCAAAGATCCATCCTTTCCCTTTAGAACCTACAACAAGCCCCATCTGATCAGTTCAGAGGTTTTGAAGTATATATACTTCTCCATAAACACCCAGTGGTGTGTGTGTGCTTGCGTGTGTGAATGCGTGTGTGTGGGTGTGTGTGTGTGTACATATACATGCATGTGTGTGAAGAGCCTGTAGCCGGCATCACTGCCAAGCTAACCAGAACTAAGCTGGACAACACTCTCACTCAATTATTCATTCCATTTTTTAAACACAACTTTTGACAGTGATGGTACTTCAGCTTGGTCCTGCTTTACAATTGGCATCAAACAGCAGACAAACCATCACAACATCGTCACAGCATGTGCTCTCACGATGGCAACGATGGCTCCAACCTGGTGAGAAGTTCACGCAGAAAGCCATGCGAGAGCAAGGCCTTGCTTCCCACCCCTCTGAGCGAGCACCGAGCGTGCAATCAAAAGGTCAACGTGGCGAGATTGTCTGAAAAAGTCACCGCTGTGAAAGCGATCCGATATCGAGGCAGGGGATCAAAAGGTCAGGTTGCCAAACCCAGAATGCCTGTGCTGTGCCGCCCACCGTCATCCGCCACGCTGGAATATTCATCGGCGTCGCCACTTTACGGATGACTCACCGGAACACCTCGGAACCCTTTGACATCATAATAGCTCGTTAACGAGCATCTCGTTAGAGCCGTCATTGGGGGGCCCTCGTTAAGGGTGCTGAGAGCAGAGGAGTGGGTGGTGATTGCTGGTGTAGCGGTGGATTTCTCTATCATCGTTCCATACTTCTCTGAGGGAGACCTTTGAGGAGAGGCGTGGTGGTTGCCACACTGTAGAGACAGATCTGGCTTGGTGTCTACCAAACCTTTCTGTCTGTAAGATTATTGCTTATTGGAAAGAGGCTGCAGGTTCAATATAAGACACATATGATTAGCATGATTGTTGACTTCTGATGTGAAGGGCTTGGTGGACACACACACACACACACTCACACACACAAGCACACACCACATCTTTGCTTCAAACTACGTCCGCCCATATGTTTCAGTAGAACATAGAGTGTTCTGTAAAGGAGTTAATAGAGAAATATCCAGCTGCACCTGTCCACAGGGAGAGCTATTATGTATAGGCATAGTGTTCTCCTGAGCCATGCTGCTAGCCTCAGGAAATCGCAGGGGCTTCAAAGACCTGCCCGATACCTCCGCTCTACAGCCGCTTGTGCACGCACTCTCCAAGAAACCAAAGGATGAGTGTGTATGCATGTTTTCATGTGTGTAATAGAGAGAGAGAGAGATAAAGGGAAAGATAGTGTTATTGAGTCAGACCATACCTTCATCCAGTATTTGCGACCACTTCAATAGAATAACTGGAGGAGGATCGAAGTGAGTGCTGTGTTTTTTTACCACCTTTTGACCTGTTGTGTGTGTGTATGTGTGTGTGTGTATGTGTGTGTGTGTATGTGTGTGTGTGTGTGTGTGTGGGGGGGGGGTCAGTCAGCAGGAGGAGGAGCAGCAGGAACCAACCTGGAAACTCTTTGCAATAGATAAGACAATCTTAGTCAATCCTTCTATCGTTCTGTCTTTTCTTCCTTCCGTACCTTCACCCCTCCATCCCTCCATACCCCCTGGTCACAGCATGTACTGATCTACAGGCCTGCTGCAGACTAACATTCTTACATCCCTCCATTCCTCGTTTCTTCTATCCCTCTGTCACCTTATGTGTTGTTTTCAGGCCTACCGTGAATGACTTTTCCTCCATCCTTCTCTTTCTTTATTCCTTTATTCCTTTATCATTCTCATCTCTCTATCTCTTCTGATATGTTCTTTTTATGGTATAGGACCATGGCCTGGTATAGAACCCAATGCATCCTTCTCCTCCTTCTATCACCTTGACCCCTCTACCCCTTCCTTCTCATTCCCCCATCCCCCCTGGCCGTGGGCATGTGCTGGTCTTCCTATCTTCCAGATATCCTTTTGTTCCACAACATTAGGAATCGACCAGCTAGCGGAACGCCAACTCGGCACCGCGAAGGGAAACTGAACCCACCACCCCAGCTGCTCCTGGCTACATTGGCAACTGGGGCAGAAAATATGGCTCATCACATGGTCATGAACATGGATGGATCCCATTGTTGGAACTCTCACATCTTTCTTTATTTGAACTTTACCACCATCTTGCTTTCCTTCTCTCTCACTCTCTTATTCTGATTCAGTTCCTCTTTTCCCTCTATCTCTCTGCGGTCTCAATGGCAATTGACATGCAAGACAAGATGTCTTCCTTCCTTGAACTCCCTTTGTTGTCTAAACTCCAGCTCCACTACGGCATGCCCAGATGGTCAAACAGAACTCAGGTACGTCCCCCTAACCCAGAGGTCACCTTCTTTGGAAAAGAGGTATTCTGACTCATGCCCAGAGGTGCACATTAAAACCCCATCTGGACAGAAACTTGAGTAAAGGTTAACACAGTTGGTCTCTTTTGTATCTGGGGAGGAAAAATTTGTTTTTCTTTCATCCACCACTTCAAGTTCTTCATATCATCCATACTTTCATCTCTGAGGGAAAACTTGGAGGTGAGCCTTGGGGGTTGCCAGAGGGACCGATCTTGGATCAGCTTTGTGTCTCCCAAACCTTACCTGAGGCGTTTTGAGGGAGAAATCTAAATCTGACCTGAGATCAGCTATGTCGAGGAGCAGCATTACACTCACTCTTTTCTCACCTGTACCCACCCTTGGGACCCCGTCGTCCAGCTGAACACACACACACACACCATTAAAGATGCCGGTCACAGTCTTTGGCTCACTGCCTCTCCAGTCACCAATGACCAAACACCTGCTCCTGTTCTATCTTACTCTTTCTCACTGTTTCTCTCTCTCTTTTTCTCTCTCCTTTTCTCTGTCTAAGTGTGATTGTGTACACATGGAAAACGGGATCTATGTCCCTCTCTCTCCATCTGACTACAACAGTCTGTCAGTTGCCATATTGTAGCTCTGTAAACCACAACGTCCAGACAACAGGGCAGAAACACATGCATCGTCTCTCAGCTAACTAGCTAATGCACCACAACAAATCGCCTCACATTGTTGTGTGTGTGTGCCATCAGCAGAAAATCCACGGTGATTCTGCAAATGCTTTCATCAATAGGGTAAACACACACAAACACACTGTTTAGCGGTGCTTCCAAGCGCCCATTTGGATTGAGCTGCTTTGTTTATCCGTCGGCATGGTTCAGAAGGTTACGTGACTTAGCCACGTTCACATCTGGTGGAAAAAAGGATGTTTTGGATAACAGCTCTCAGGCAAGTCTCCGTGTGAAAGCATGAGGGGGGAAAGGAGGTTAAAATTCAACAGATCACCTGTCCATTATCAAACATTTGCATGTGGATAATACTGTAAACAGTTTCGTGGAGCTGATAGTAATTCAGAACACACCGTTTAGAACAGAGCAAAAGAGAGACATAATGACAGTAATGCATGCGTCCTATTGCGTGTGTGTTTAGACAGTGCACATGGATGAACTTGTCAATACAGTTTACATACTTGAATTTGTGTGTCTTCATGCGGGACTACTTGTGTGTCTGTACAGTTTATAGACATGAATGCATGTCACTGTGTATCTATAAGGTTTCCATATGTGACTGCGTGCGTATGTCTATAAAGTTCACATGCCTGACCGTGTGTGTGTCTATACAGTTAACATACATGAGCGCATGTGTGTGCATGTGCTCCCTTTGGACAGAGCGTGGTGGCCAGAGGACCTGGATCCTCTGCCTGAGCACCACGATGTTTGATCACTGAGCGCTCAAATGTATTAGACAAGCCCATGCAGACAGGCTCCAAACACTAAAGTGTTATCAAGGATGTGTGTGTGTGTGTGCATGTGTGTGTGAAGTGATACCCCTCGCTGTTCGACTCCCAGCTGCTGTTGGCACAAACTTAATTAGTAGAGAGAAAGGGGGGATAGTAGACACAGAGAGAGTGAGAGAGAGGGATGGAGAGATTGAGAGAGAGAGAGAGAGAGAGAGAGAGAGAGGGAGAGATAGAGAGAGGGAGAGAGATGGAAAAAGAGAGATGGGGAGAAATGGAGAGAGAGAGATGGAGAGAGAGAGAGAGAGAGAGAGAGAGAGAGAGAGAGAGAGAGAGAGAGAGAGAGAGAGAGAGAGAGAGAGAGAGAGAGAGAGAGAGAGAGAGAGAGAGAGAGAGATGGAAAGAGAGAGATTGAGAGAGATGGAGAGAGAGAGAGATGGAGAGAGAGTGATGGATGGAAATAGAGAGAGGTGCAAGCTTCAACGTCAGGCCAGCGGCCGTTGTTTACTAGACCTCTATTTTAATTGCCTGAATAAATGAGACAGAGTGCAAATGAACCGAAGTTAAACTGCCTGTGCCCTCTCTCTCTCTCTCTCTCTCTCTCTCTGTGTGTGTATCGTCAGTCTCTCTGTCATTCTCTTTCTCTCTCGCTGTCACACATCATTCACTCTTCATTAACCCTCAATGCAGCTTGGTTAGGTAGGTTACAGCTGCAGATGTTACCATAACATTACTCGTTACAGCACAATTCTTTATTTCAATTTTACTTAATCTAACTACAGTAAAACATTTCCCTGGTAGGTTTAATCCTTTAACGTGATCTACTGTATTTATATTCAATATAAGAAAACACTTCTTGTTGACCACTGTGTCTGTCATCTAACATACATGATATACCTTATAATTCACTGTACTACTGTATATTTACATGGGGTATACATGGGGGAATACACATAGATTTGTGGCTAAATCTCAGGACAGATACAGTTTATTTTGAGACATTCATTGAGGTTTCATCTTCCTTTCTTTTTTTCTTGTGGTTAAACTGTGTTTTGCAGTTAGCACAGAACTCTGTACACCAAAAGGACCAGTAATGTTAAACACACACACACGCACACACACATACAGTGATAGTGATACACTCACACATACACTCATGCGAACACTCATTCTTGTAAAAGTCAGTGAGGGGAACCTGGAAAATGTTCCATAGGTCACTGCTTTTAACTAGGCTATGGGTGGGATGTCATACAAGAGAACAGACAATTGGCAATATCGTTCATCTCCTAATAAAAGTGAGCCATGTAATTTAAAGGGGGTTTCAATGCTTCCGGATAAGCTAAGCTCTCTGTGTGCCTATAGAATTGAGCTTATTGGCAATTACATAAGGCAAACCCCTACACTGCGTTCACTACACACCATGTGATTTTGTTTCCAATAAGCTGATCCGCTGATAACTATAACGCGGCTGTTTTGAAACTTTTACTTGTCCTGCAATTCTGCAATATTACGGCGCTGCGTAGGAAGCTATAGTCCGCCGTCTTTCCGCGTACTTATCCACGCCAGGGTCAACCCCCTCCGTTCTAACAGTTCACCGGATCCTGAGCATCCACCACTGGACAGCAGGATCATCCACTACGGGACAGAACGGAAACGTCGTGAGAAACATACGATGGAGGAGGGGAAAGCAGTCGGCGTCGGACAAAACGGAGTACACCATCGCTATACCGTTCCGTCGTTCATTATTTAAACGTTACATCGTTCTGGAGTGGGCTGCCATGCGCGCCCCTTGGTGATAAAACCGAGTGATCGTTGTCGCCTTGCGAAGTGCTATACATGCGACGGGACTGCGTGCTCAGAAAATGATATAATCCGCCGTGAAGACTGAATATTCGAGGTGTGATAGCGAGAATGAAGTTTACAGTCATTCTAATATGTATGTCCTTCGCCATCGGTGATGCGACGATCGAAGGTAAGAAGGGTTGGCATGATGGTTAACCTGCCGCCGACGTTATGAATCATATAAAGGTTATCTGATCAAACTAAACCTAAAACCGTTTCTGTGGGTTGAATCGTGTGGAATAATTTAAATGCACGTGAATCTGATGCATCCATTGTAGGTTTTTAGATCAGTACTGACAGGACCCGAAAACCACTCAAAACAAACCGACCGTTCAAATGCCGAAAGGAGAGTGGCGTGGGCAGCTCAGGTAGCTGATTGGAATATAAAAGGGGGCCGGTTGAATTAATGTAACCAACTCAAAGAGAACCTACGAATAATACAATGTTGATTTATCTATTTAACGGCAGTGCACGCAGCGCCCTCCCGGGGTGAGGCAAAGCACTCCTCATGTCCTTGTTCAAGCAAACACAAATATTTCCATCCCAAACAATTATTAAACAAGCTCGTTAACTAACGATAAATGCAATACATTATCTCTGTGTGTGGCTAAGTAATGCCTCCTCAAAGCTGAGCCTCGGTACCACTACAATCGGGAAGCAATCTGGAGATAGCATGCATCCTGCCTGTCAAGGTTTTGTATGTGTATTTATTAGAATGTATGTGTTATGTTATGTATGAAACTGTCTGTATGTGTTTTTGCTGTGTGTCTGTCTATAGTTTAATGTTGATGGGGATGACAGTTCAATAGAAGTGATTTATAGACCTCGGACACCATTCAGCCCCCAGTCCTGTCCTATATGAGCAGTAATGGCTAAGGTGTAGCACAGGACTGTCAGTGTAGCAGCAACAAGCCCCACAGGTCTGACTGTAAACAGAGATGAAGTGTCCATAGAGAACACACACACCCATGGAACACGAAAGAACCCTACCCCTCTGTCTATTGGATCTACACATGACTGTGAGAGGATGTTTAGGTTAATAATTTTGACTGTGCACACACATACGCACACCTTGCCTCAAGGGGAGATTAGGGGTAGGGTTAATCTTTTTGAAAAGTGCCAACTCCCGGTGGGGTACTTGTCCTGTTTAATTCTCAGAAAACTACAGTTTAGTTGCAGAGTAGGAGGAAGGTCACAAACACACATCTGGTATTTGTGTCTAGAGGTTATGAGCTATGATGCACGGCCACCATTTTGTGTCGCAGATTGACTCACTCCTGTGTCCACAGTTGCACTGGATATATTTAGAAAGTCATCCACCCCGATGCAACTGGATAATGGCTTTGCAATGGTGGGGACCTTAGGCTAGCTCACAGGAGTGTTGTGAATTCCCCTTCTAGAAGTTTCTCCTGTCGTGACTCCACAGTGAACAGATGGTGCCACAGTAACATTGTCAATATACCATCGTCTGTCCCATAGGGAGATTTAGATTAGCTCAGGTGGGGGTGTATTCTGAGCGCTGGGTCTCCCCCTGTCTCGATCCATCACTGACAAAGTTCTGTGGACAACTCTACACACTTCTGTAAGCGCACACACTCATTTAAAAGTTAAAAGTACACTATGACCTTTAGTAGAGAACTCATGCGCAAGCTGTGTGCCCATGCTGATCAATAAACAAAGCCACAGTTTCACTCTGTTGCACCGACACACATGCACACACAATGTCCCCTGCATCCTAATTCAATCACTTAGGTGATCCCCATCCCCCTAACCAGCTCAAAATCAATACTGTCTGTTACCTCTACTCAATCACACACACTGGAAGCTTACACACACACACACACTTCTCCTTAGAAGAAAAATACATACATTTATGTATCATATAGTTGTCCAAAGTTCCAGTAAATTCTAGGTTTTGTCAGGTAGAGGTGTCTAGATAACGTTAGATAAGGTTGTATTGTAGCTTAACCCTTGTGCTGCCTTCGGGTCACATGACCCAATTTTACCCAATACAAAAACAAATAAAAATAATTTTATTTTAACCCTCGCAATGTGGGGGGTCTGAGACAGCCCAACGGTTAAAAGAAAATGATTCACTTTGTTTTTGTATGAGGTAAAGTTGTCGCAATACGACGGTGGGTCACAATGACTGATGGGTCAGAATGACCCGAAGATAACACAAGGGTTAATCAGTGTTTTAAATCTCACCTTTATGGCAATGAACTGATGCAATGCGGGGTAATGTGGTAGTGTATCTCACACAGACACTGGGCCAAGCTATACGGGCCATCCAGAGTGGTTTATGTGCTATAGTGTGTGTGTGTTTGTGTGTTTGATATTCTGGTCCCAAGCAATAAATCTGACAGTCAGTTCCTAATGACTAAAACCTCTCACACACCTTCAGCCCTTTTTTCATCACCCCATCCGTTTCTCTGATCTATCTGTTCATTTACTGTATTTATTGTGGCAGTTCCGAGGTGTGTGCGTGTTGTATGTACGGGTGGGGGTCTATAAAGGAACAGGAAAGGCAGGGAGGGTTGATGGAGGAGGGAGAGAGAGACACACACACACAGAATTACAAACAAAGGTATTCTCCCTCTCTGGCCTCAATTCCTTTTCACACAATTCCCACTCTCTCTCTGTCTTTCTTCCTCCGCTCCATCTCTCACAATGCTCTTAGTTTGGGCCACTAGATTCCAATTTTTCTCTTTCACGCCTCCTGCTCTCATCCCTCCTAGACTCTCTCTTTCTGTTCCCTATCTGGACCTCTTTTATTCCAGTGTATTTCTCTCTCCTTCCCCCTTCTCCCCCTCTCCAACCTCCCTTTCAAATTCTCACTTTCTTTCTCTTCTCTCACTCTCCCTGTTCTTTCAGATGAGAGAGTATTGGACAGACAGCATGGATCTCAGTCTCAACTCCATCAGCTTTGCCCCCTCCTCCTCTCTCTCTCTCTTTCCCTCTTTCTCTGTCCATCCCTCCAAAGGCAAAGCCACTGCCAAATATCACTCTCTAATGCCAGTGAGCGCTTTAAGCCTCTCGTCCAGTCTCAAGGCTCCACACAGACACACATCCAGACAGTCACTCTCAATACACACTGTAACACTTCTGACACGAATACTGCTGGAAGGACCAAGAATCAAATGTCATAGTTTATAATATGAAATATGTATACATCTTTGGTACACTGCACAAATAGCATTCAAGTACACACCTGCTCTTGATAACTAATTGGTTAACTGAACACATGGTTCTATAGTTGCCTCCTGTAGAGAAGCGGTCTGTCTGCATGTGCTGTAAGAGTTTTATTACTTTCTCCATGTTTACCATGTCTCTCCAGTGGTTGGCTGCACATGCCACTCTGTGCTCGACTAGTCTCCCCTGGCGAGTGCCTTGTCAGAGGTGATCATGTCACTTTGATCGTTTCTTCAGCCTGGGGAGCCGTGAGGTGTTTTCTGAGCCAAAGCAGACTGTCAGTTTGGTTTGTGCGTGTGTGTGTGTGTGTTCTGAATCCAAAATGAACCAAATTAAATATTCCACCCACCTGCGGAGACTCAGGGAAGTGAGCAGGTTGTGTGTGTGTGTGTGTGTGTGTGTGTGTGTGTATGAGTATGAGTCACACGCTCACCTATGCCTTTCTTGCCCCCCCCCTCCCCCCAGCTCCAGAGGACTTTGTATCCCTGGCGGAAATGGAGGACGCATTGCTGAAGAACCTCTTCCGTGGGTACCAGAAGTGGGTGCGGCCCGTCCTGCACGCCAACGACACCATCACAGTACGCTTTGGACTCAAGATCTCACAGCTGGTCGATGTGGTGAGGACCCACACTTATGGTGGAGCTGTCCGTGGTGCTGAATATCCAGTGCATAGTGATGCATGCGCGACAGGAGAGCTGTCCGTGGTGCCTAAACAACAGGCATTTCTGTATTTTTGCAAAGCTGACCATGGTGCTAAAGTCCAATGCAAACAGGTGTCACCTTCTCCTCAGGGAGCTGTCCATGGTGCACCCCATATGGTCAACTCTTAGTCCTAATCTCATGTCTGTCTCAGCAGGCACAGAGTTTAGGGAAGAAGGACTAAGAAAAAGGAGAAGGATCAGAAAGACATGCTTGTTTAGAGTGCAGGGGGAGGAGAGAAGGGAGATAAAGAGCCTATTCTCAGGGAGGAGAAGGGGAGGACAGCGGATAGAGACATTGTTATTTAGAAGGATGGAGAGGTGGACAGAAAACCAAGGAGGAGTGGCAGAGATTAGGGAGAGTGGTTGTTTCGGGAGGTTAAGGGGAGGATAGAGGGAGGGAAGGGGAGAGAAAGATATGTGGTTTAGTAATGATAGGGATGTCATGGATGAGAGGTGAGGACAAGAAAAATAGGCGAGAGTGAGATGGAAGAAAGGTGGTTACTTTGAAAGAGGGAGAGAGAGCGAGAGAGAGAGAGAATCTAAAGTGGGCATCTTTCTACAGGAAAGAAACTAATGGGACCATTGGGCCGAGAAGAGCCAGATAGCATGCATTATTTACACTGGCTTCTAGACACACACACATGCACATGCACACACACACACCCAATGTGTCACAGTGACTAACTTAATATGCAATGACACACCCACACCCACATAGAAATGTGGTCTCATACTGCCCTCTCTTGGACATGTGTCCACATTGCAGTTGTTAGTGTGGCTGTCCTAACCACCTTTCTCTGACATGTCCCCTGTCTCTCGCAGGATGAGAAGAACCAGCTTATGACCACCAATGTCTGGCTATGGCAGGTAAGGAACATTTCACTGTTCAATTTGTTTGTCCTGTCCATGATTTTGTTGGAATAAACTATTATGAATAGATTCATCTTATGAACTTGTTTCCTGTTGTATTGCATTGTTTTATCTGTGTGTCTCATTTGTGGTGTGTGGTTTGGGGTGGTGTGTGTGTGGGTGTGTTGTTGGGGTGTGGTGTCATTGCAGGAGTGGGTGGATGTAAAGCTGAAATGGGACCCAAATGACTACGGAGGAATCACTTCCATCAGAGTTCCCTCCGAGACAATATGGCTGCCGGACATCGTCCTGTATGAAAAGTATGTTCCATACCTAGAAACCACAGACTTTTATTATTTACTAATAGTACAGTACCGGTACTGTTTGAATTGCGATTCCATCTTCTACTGCCGGGTAACGTCGTAGAATAATCTTCAAAGGGGGTTCTTTATTAATGAATGAATGCAATGAGTAGGCTAAATGCCTGAAAATATCACGGGAAGGGAAAAACTTAAAAGGACGTTTAAGTCATAGAGATTAGGTCAATTTGTACACCAGTCTGCCAAATGTATTCGTTTTGATTCAACGATGAGGCTGCCTCTTGCCTCTTGGGGAAATGAGAAGACATCCATTTCATTCTACACTTCACTCGTATTTTCAGTTGTAAATGAGCAGCAAAAAAAATGCTTTTAAATCTATGTCATCTTTATAAATAATAAGTATGCATTTTTATATAAAATACAGAAATATCAGTTGTAAAAATGTCATTAAAAAACGGACCCCTGTCCAACCGACGCAAGCAAGCACACCCTACAATTTCCCCAGAAATTGTACCCTCTCTAGTTATTATTATTATAGGAGTAGTATTTATTTGAGTGTGTGAGGCCCATGGTTTGGTATAACTTGCTTCGAATGCCACCTCCTCCTTCACCAACTACATGTTCTGTTTCCAAACCAACCCTTCCCTCTCCTTGTCTGATCACCCCCGCTACCCTCTTCCCTCGCTCTCTGCCCTGTCTCTGCACCCCACCCCCTCTCAACCGACTAGTGCCGACGGACGATTCGAGGGCTCGCTAATGACCAAGGCCATCGTGCGCTCGGACGGCACCATCGTGTGGCGCCCGCCGGCCAGCTACAAGTCCTCCTGCACCATGGACGTCACCTTCTTCCCCTTCGACCGGCAGAACTGCCCCATGAAGTTCGGCTCGTGGACCTACGACGGCAACATGGTGGACCTGGTCCTCATCGACCACTACGTGGATCGCAAGGACTTCTTCGACAACGGCGAGTGGCAGATCCTCAACGCCACGGGGGCGACGGGCAGCCGGCACGACGGCGTGTACTGGTACCCGTTCTTGACGTACTCCTTCATCCTGAAGAGGCTCCCGCTCTTCTACACGCTCTTCCTCATCATCCCGTGCCTGGGCCTGTCCTTCCTCACCGTGCTCGTGTTCTACCTGCCCTCGGACGAGGGCGAGAAGCTCTCGCTGTCCACCTCCGTCCTGGTGTCGCTCACCGTCTTCCTGCTCGTGATCGAGGAGATCATCCCGTCGTCCTCCAAGGTCATCCCGCTCATCGGCGAGTACCTGCTCTTCATCATGATCTTCGTCACCTTCTCCATCATCGTCACCGTCTTCGTTATCAACGTGCACCACCGCTCGTCTGCCACCTACCACCCCATGGCCCCCTGGGTAAAGACTCTGTTCCTCCAGAGGCTACCCAGACTGCTTTGCATGAGAGGGCACACGGACAGGTAACGGGCAATAAAACAACAAATGTATGTGTATAGAAAGATTTTCTTCGGGAAATCGAGTAATGCATCACAGATCATGAATTGAATCATGAATGGCTTTGTTCATCTCAACTGAGGTACTGGTTGTTGCCAGGTACCACTATCCAGACATAGAGCTGCGTAGCCCAGAGTTGAAGCCCCGTGGAGCTGCCGGGAAGAGGGGGGCGTCGGGCCAGGGCCAAGGCCCACAGAGAGGACCTGGCCCTGGGAAGGAGGATGAGAATCACGCCTGGCTGGCCATGCTGGAGAAAGCCACCAACTCTGTCCGCTACATCAGCCGGCACATTAAGAAGGAGCACTTCATCAGAGAGGTGTGTGTGTGTACGAGAGGAGTAGAGGATCCTAGATTTCCATTCCTTTGCCTGTTTGTCTGCCTTTCAACCCCCCATCTCTTCTGTTTGCTCTGTAATCTATTAATGTTTTTTTACTCGTCTTTTCTCTTGTCCTCCTTCTCCCTCTCTCTCCTTCCTTCCCCCACTCCCTGTCTTATGTTCCCCCTCCTCCCTCGCTCCCTCTCTCCAGGTGGTCCAGGATTGGAAGTTCGTAGCCCAGGTGTTGGACCGGATCTTTCTGTGGGCCTTCCTAACCGTGTCTATCCTGGGAACTGTTCTCATCTTCACTCCAGCACTGAATATGTACCTAACCACTCCGCCCTAGACACACACGCACACATACCCTTAACCTCCCCCGCATGGGCACCACACTAGCTAATTCAGTCCTAAAACTGTACCCCCCCCACCACGGACCACCATCTCTTTTTAGTCTCCCAGATGTCAGCAGATTTCTTACTCAAGTAATGATGTTTCAGAATAATCTCTTTCGAACATATACTTGTCTTATACAACTTATACCTGTACATACATTTACTGTTTAACTGTGTAATCCACTGAATTTGGGCCAAAAGGCTTGGTTTGTAACCCCCAATACCTAGCCGTGTAAGATCAATGCACATGGAGATATATAAGCAATAACAAAGCCATGCATTGTCAGCCATATCATATCTGTATATGATTTCAATGTTTACATCTTTACTTATGTTGGTTCACCATAGCAATTTAGATATATTGCATCAACGTCAATGTATTTATGCACAATGTCATTGCAATGACCCACTCAAGTTGTATGCTGTCTCACTTCACGTCTCTATCTTGTTCATGATATTGATCATATGATTGATATTAAAATCTGATTAAAATAGGAATGCCTTTTTTTCATTTAATTTGTACAAAATACAATTTATGGTCACGATTAGACAGTGATGTTGAAAAACTACTTGTGACTTTTGTTGAAGTGCCACAAATTTACCACAGGATTGAAGCATTTTCCCAAAGCATTCACAGTAACACTAGCCTGCTACAGTGTATATTCAGTTTGTCTGCCGAAACTGTTGGACGAATGTAGGGGTGACAACACCTATTGGTGGCAGCAGAGCCGGCCCGAGGAATAAGCAAACTAAGCAGCTGCTTAGGGCCCCCTGGCCACCAGAGGGCCCCCAATAGCACATGAAATAACAGCTTAATTTAAAATTTTTATATTTTATGTTAATGATAATTATACAAATTCAGAGGGGCCCCGAAATCAATTATGCTTAAGGCCCCATAAAGGCTTGGGCCGACCCTGGGTGGCAGTTGTTTTAAATTTCACAGCACACCAAAATAATTCACCCAAGTTTCAAAATGACTGCTTTGTGGGTGTACTTAAGTAGGGTCTGCCATTCTAAACTCAGGACAACCTAATATTCCACCACGATGAGAACATCTCCACTACTCTGACCCAGTTTAGGGGAACCATGCCTCTCCTGACGTCTCTTGTCAAAATTGCATTTCTCCCAAGGCAAGATACTTTTTTTACCTTCTGAATCTGTGTTTAAAAAGTCTGATCTCACCCCTCTTCTCTATAATTTAGATCTACTGAGTCTGTACGACTGGTGTGAGTATGTGCGCGTGTATGTGACAGCTTGTCTGTGCGTGCTGCATGCTAACTTCACACACCAAGCACTTGCTAGTGTGAGCCAGCAGATTAGAGTACAACTGAAATACAAATACAAACAACGCCTTAAACAAACAACGTTAAGCATAAATTACCCAGACTGCCATGCTGCCATGAAGTAGACTCTGCATACCTTAAGAACAAGTCTTGTTAGAAAATCGATTGAGGTCACTTTAAAAGCTGGAGATGTAAAATGTTATATTAGCATTTTTATTTATTGCGGTTGCTTAAGGCTACTGCGCAATACATGTACCAACTTGCTCACTGATGAAAAGGTGCACCAAGAACAAAGTTTTAAAGACGCCAACTCATCAAGTCATGTCACTAACGTGAGTTGTTCTGACCTCTCACGTATGCGAGTTTCTCTCGCTCTCGCGCACGTTCTCTCTCTCTCTCTCTCTCTCTCTCTCTCTCTCTCTCAAGATCTTCTCTATCTCTTTTTTCTCTGTCTTCCCTTTCTCTCTTTCTCTCTCTGTCTCTATCTCTGTCTCTATCTCTGTCTCTCTGTCTCTGTGCCTCTCTCCCCAGGCCAAAGGATGCTTATGCGAGTTGACGGACGTCCGCGCGCCGGACTGGTTTTTAAAAGGCGTGGGATGTTCTGCCTCTGATGCTCCGAGACACAGAGTACCCGACTTGTAAATCCGATTCACAAGGTGGAGCGGAGTTTTAGAGAGAGAGAGAGAGAGAGAGAGAGTGTGTGTGTGTGTGTGAGAGAGAGAGAGAGAGAGCAAGAGAGAGAAAGAAGTGTGTGTGTGTGCGTGTGTGTGTGTGTGTGTGTGTGTGTGTGTGTGTGTGTGGGGGGGGGGGGGTCAAGGGTAAAGGGTCAAAGACCAATATGGATGTTGCAGTTTCACTTCCAATGCTGTCTAAACTACACTAACCACCCGCCCAATCCCACATGCACTACCATTCCATTCTGCAACCTCAGCCTGCCAGAGCACTGTGCGAGTCATGGAAGCAACTTAGCCTACCTATTACCTATGTACTAATTGAGTACATTTGAATTCAACTAGCGTGCTTCGATTATGTTAAAACTATTGTCTACCTTGCTACACCATAAGCGTGCCTAAACATGCACGAATTAAATTAATTGATGTGCACAGTAACATATAGGCTAGCTACAGAAGTAGCCTAGCATGTGCGTAAAGAATCGTGTTAACTAAGTTATGTTCACTCCCTAATGAGCTCATAAAATGCATCTTAAACACTCTTTCGTTTAATTACCTGAAATATGTAGCCTTAACAAAACCTTTGCTGTCAACTTATAACAAATAGCCTACAGTCTAATAAACAGATATGCTATTCTAATTCTAGTTCTGACAATCTCAGAAGTAATCAAGACAATCATCGCAGTGCAGCCAGTTTGCTTGACGTACGACGTTAGTCGTTCATACAGGTGGTTGTCACCATAACCTCGGCACCGGTTTGGATTTGTCCAAATATGCGAGGAGAACCTTTTGGAGACGGTACATGACAGAGCTCGTGAGCTTGAGGGAAAGAAAAGCGAGTGCCCGATAACAAGCTGCGTGCCAACATTGTGCTGCTTCTGAACTCTAGGTGACAGGGATATTGGCTCATCTTTAACAACACAAGAGAACAAGAGAAGCGTGTGTGTGTGTGAGAGAGAGAGAGAGAGAGAGAGAGAGAGAGAGAGAGAGAGAAAGAGAGAGAGAGAGAGAGAGCAGGGATAGTCAAAAGAGGATACTCGTCCGCGCATCCTCCTCAAACCGAAGTTTGATCTCCACAAACTCAAAGGATTTGGGATTCTTAGCCGTGATTACAATGCATCATCGGAGGCATTTTGGATGTGTACTCGTCTGGATTTACATGTGGTGGGGGCTCTGTTTCAAAGGTGGGTTAACGCACTTATTTTGGCACTGTCATTCATTCAACATCTGTCTGACAACCCAGAAGCAAACTGTAATGATATATGGGTGGATATGTGTCTAGGCGTTGTTCTGCAATTATGAAATTATGAATTATGAAAATTGACATGCAACATTGGTGTAAAGTAAAATAAAAAAGAGCAAATTGCCACTTCTCTGGCTAAGATCACTAAGTGAGATGGGCCAGAAGAAGCCTACTGCATAATATTATCTTCCCCATGCAATATGCTGCAGTACACTGTGTGCGTGTGTGTGTTTGTTGGTTGAGGAGTGTGAGAAAGACAGAAAAGCAGTGTGTGTCATGTTTGAGTAATTGTGTTTATGAAAAAGGAAGTGTGTGTGTGTGACCTCTTTAATACCCCATGAACAGCTGGCGCATTTACAAAAGTACCACAGACACGCACTAGAACCTATACACTGTGTGGACCCACCCTCCTCCTCCTCTCTCCTCACCCACGGTAATCTTGGAATGTGGGATTGAGGAATTTGCCTCAGTGTTATCCAGATGTTGATAAAGCCACGAGAGTTAAACCTTCAGACATATTTGACCCAGAAGTTGATATGTGCATTTATTTCATTCTGTGACTTGATGGATTCAGGCGTCATATAGCTTAGATAGCTATTCAAACAGTGGAAAAAAGGTCATTCCGAGGCTATAAAATGACCTTCACACCCCTTGCTTTTCTCATCCTCTATACAGGGTTAGATACTGACAGATGGAGAAGCCTGCAGTAGCAATCCCCTTTTAAGACCCCATATGGACTAAGCTAGTGAACTACCATTTTACACACAGCAACTTACAACCAAGACAGCCTACATTTCACATATCACATGTAACATATTGGATGTAGGACATCTTAGTGAGTGACAATCTGTTTACAAAATCTGTTTACAAGACTTACATCAAGATGAGCACTCGTAACATATGGTTTGGGATCAAATTAACAGCTAGTTTTATGTAGACGTTATTGTATTTAGTTTTCAACAGCTGAGAAGACTTTCTAAACAACAGCTGTGACACAAACTCTGTCATATCAAGCCAAACCTTTCGTCATCCATCCTTACAAACTTAAGATGCTGGCAGCGTTCTGTGGTCGATCTACCGCTAGTTTGACGGATAGAATCGGATTTAGCATGCCGATCCCAACATCAGCCTTTTGAACTGGACTCAATACATCATGCAAACTCGTCAGTCACCATTATGGTGTATGGCAGCCAATCCCCTTTGGGTGGGTGATGGGGGCACGGGCGTTTTAAGAATTTATGTCCTTCCCCGGACAAAGTCGCTGATGGGCCCCAAACTTCTCGAAAGAGCTGAGCCTGTCAAATTTGGTTTCCTTCCAGACAGTTTTGATTGTTGTTCCGGGGTTGTTGGGTCAAGCTCATAGGTAACTCCCATGGTAACTGAGCCTTGAAAAGAAGTAAAGACCACACACTCAAACCTTGTATCAAGACTTGTGAGGTTGGGGGACTGCATTGGTTCTCCACCTCTCTCATGTTCACTTGCAGGAGGACCCTCCAAGGAATTCTGGGAAGCTAAAAACCTCCAGGGGTTTTTGTTGGTCTTTGTTGCTTTCCGTACCTCAGTGGGATGTGGAGTCTGTCTTCGGCATTTGCTTCCCCCATCTCTGCTTCACTTTTATGAAGTAATGTATACAGTAAATATTGATCTTTAAAATGTTTGCCATCTTTGTCAGTTATTGCTTAGTCTATTTTTTTAATCTGGTTTGCTCCGCTCAAAGATGTGGCGGAGAGCCAAAGGCAGATCAATATGTAATCTACTTCTTCTGTGAATTCCCTTTGGCTGTTTCTGGGGCATATTTAAATGTTTTAATTGATCTTCCAGGATTAAATGAAAACAGATTAATTGAGACCGTTAGGCCTAATTGGTGGAAGAGACACATAGACGTTTGTATCACTGATAAAAGTTGAGTGTAAATGCACAATAATTATATGAAATTTATGATATGAGTACCGTTGACAATCTACATGAACATTGGTGTTTACTTCATGGTAAATGAGATTACCTTTCAAGGTGACATGAGATTAAGGTCCAGAACTTTTTTTATGAATGCAGACCCAGACAGTTTTTTCTAGGATGCGCAACAAAGGCCCTCTCTGCCCTTCACACACCAAATTGTTGTTGCTGAGGGCGACAAACTGTCTGAGGTTGATATTTGACCTTTTAAACGCCACAATGGAGTTAATTTAGGTAGGAAAACCTCCAGATTAGTGAGTGTCTGGCACAGAGGTGAGGCCAACAGCTGCTTCCTGTCTGGACCTGTTTAACTTAGGTTGATGAGATGATGCGAGGCATATGATTTTCAGTGATTAAATATAAATTATTCCGGAATGTTAGATAGCTGTTTTAGCTGAATTGTACCATATTGTAAATGGGCAAGGCAGTAAATAAATTGTTTACATCTAAGTGGGGATATGTAGCTTTTTCTTACTTTTACATTTTCCTCTTTAACTTGCAAATAACTGCAATATTATATTTCTCACTTTCTGTGGCAGCAAAAACGAACAACACAGGTTTTATTTGTGGTGAACATGCTGAGGAGTTTAACATTTTGCAGGGCTAAGTGTCATGGAAAGAATGAGAGGGATTATTTCAGAATGGTGTTTACAATGTACTGATTCAAAGCAGAGTTCTGACTTTTTGCCTGTGTGGTTCTTTTTTTAGTTCATGAAGACTTTGTAACTAGTGGTGTTCCAGAGTGAATGTTGTCTATTTGCAGAATGTATTTACCATTGACTATCATTGTTTATGACTGACAGACTGGGAACGTCAAAATAAAAAAAGAAACACATTTACTCAGTGATTCTGCTGTTGAATATGCATTGACAGTAACAGTATACAGCCTGTGAGTGTATGTCTAAAGTTAACTGCTTCTTCTTGATGCTACAGTACAACAATGGACTTTCGCCATAAAAGAAACTGCTTTGTTTTAGACTGATCTAACTGGATAGTATCGATCAAAGACATTTTCCCTCGCAGGTACACATGTAGAGCCTACAGTGGATTTATGAGGGGGAAGCTAAGGCAATGAAAGAGATTTATTGTAGCCACTTATTAGTTAATTTGGCTATGTTGCTGCTTTGCCTGTATTGGTCTCTGGGGTGAATGTCAGAGGGGTGTCAGAGGTGGAATGGCTCTTTTGCCAGCCCAGTCAAAACAGGAAGGAGCTCATCCACAAGAAAGTTGATGGAGGAGGATTGAGAGGGGGAGGAAGAGTACAAGGAGGAATCTCATATCAGAAAAGGAAGATGGGATGATGATGAGAAGAGGAAAGAAAGAAAAGAGAGGATCAAGATTCCATCCCATTAATCACATCTCTGGTTCTGAGCTGTCACCAAGTCAAGCAGAATGGAATGTAATCCAGAAGCTTCTAAATCCAGTCTGACCTGCTTTCAGACTGGGATTTTCATTACTGAAGTACACACTGTGAAAGAGTTCTAAAAAAATCACATTAGGTGATTTAATATGACGAGAACCCAGAGAATAGCTGCTACCTGTCTGGTTCATGTCCTGTGTAAATCCTGCATATGTGTAAGACACGCAATAATGATTTCAGTTTACAAATAAAAACGGAAAGCATTTTTTCGAAAGGAAGAGACTTGATGAGATCTATTGCTTAGATACATACACATACACACACACACACACACAACATTCATGCATCCACTCCCAGTTTAATGTGAGCATGCAGCCATGGGTTCTGATTTGTTTGAATAAGTCAGGAAAGCTAATGAAGAGTAGACAATAGTACCAGGCAGCCCCCCTCAGCCTTGTACCTTTTACAAGTATCTGGTGTCCACCCTATCCTCTCTCACTCTCTAGACTTCACAACACACTTCCTATCTCACATTACATTTTACATTTAGTCACGCTCTTATCCAGAGCGACTTACAGTAAGTACAGGGACATTCCCCCCGAGGCAAGTAGGGTGAAGTGCCTTGCCCAAGGACACAACATCATTTGGCAGAGCTGGGAATCGAACCGGTAACTTTCATATTACTAGCCCGACTCCCTAACCGCTCAGCCACCTGACTCTTCCACACCCTTTCCCTCCTTCCCTCCTACACTCTCTCCCTCTCTCCAGTCTCCCTCTGTCTATCATTCTTGCTCTCTGTCTCTGTTGGAAAAATTGAAGATGTAACACATTTATCCTGTATAAGAATGATTCTGTGTTCAGTATTCCTTGGGTGCAAAGAGAGACCTAACCCCAAATCTGATCTCTGGGTAAACATACAAGACCTTTATCTAGGGGCTGAGGACTAGGAAGAAGGGGGTTGGTTTGGTTGTTTTAAGGAGATACTTTGTGACAAGGACTATAGGTGGAGACGCAAGGTCTGGTGACCATTTGTTGACACCTATGTGAAGGAGTTTACGACCCCAGGACCGGAGATCCTGTTGTTGTGTTTCAATCAGGGTTGATGTTGTAAACACGCACACACATAAACACGCACGCACACATGTGCGCGCCAGGTCTATGCAAGGGAGCCAATGAAGAAGAGCCTTGGGACATTTGCATGCCTTTGTCTTAACCAATGACTGTAAAGAGCAGGGCTGCTTAAATAGGTAGTTAGCGCAACATGCTAGCAGACAAACTTGTAGCACAATGGCGTGTGATGTTTTTGTCTCCTTGTGGGCCGGCCTGAAGCAATAAAGCTTTCTTAAACTTGTTCACCGACTGACTGTGCAATGCTTGATAGATTAATATTTCCCACAGTCTCTCACTCTCTTCACATATTAGCAGACATTCACTCTCATAGCATGTAAATGAGTCAATGGGCTGCACTCAACTGAACACCCCTAGCCCTGTACTCTTACAGCTGCACTAGGGTCAGTGATCGATCCTAACATCCTTAGAGAGCCTAGCTGTCCCTGAACACTTAAAACAGATCCAGGGTCACCGTGACAAGCTGTCGATCAAGCATATGCCAATTTCAAGCCTCACCGGTTCAAGTAACCTTCCTGTTTTAAAGGAACGCCGCCATTGTTTATTTTAGGCTTGTTAGCAAATTAGAGAACCATTAAGGTGTTGAGCGCTCCCCTGCGACTGATAATTGCTCGAGAGTGTACATCTAATTTAGGAGAGGTTCTCTCTCTCACTCTCTGACGGATGAGGGGAGCCACCTTTGTTGTCCTGGCTGGGCTGAGGAGGGAATTGGAAAGTGATGGATGATTATGTTGGGCGGTGGTGGGGGATTCTGTTTTATATATAGTATGTCCCGAAACCTTTCTAATTGAGAACACAGGTATCTTCACACATGCCTGTTTCCTCTGTGTCTCTCATGGCTTTGGATGAAAAAGAGGGAGAGAGGGAAAAAAAGTGAATGAAAGAGTAAAAAGACAGAGAGTTTGCTGGAGGGACTATGGGGCAGAGGTCTCTGTGAGGTTGGAATAAATAGATGAAAGCAGAGAAGCGAGGGGAAAAAATTACGAGTTGAAAATATATTATAATGCTGGAGGAGTTCTTGTCCCGGTAGTCCTGCATATTCATTACAACCTAATGACATGCTAAGTAGCCATTTTTCAAGTGGCTCATTGTTTTGTGTAAACCAGCTAATAACAAATGAGCTAATGAATACAACAAGAGACAAAGAAAACATAGTCTCCATAATTACAGGTCATGATGCTGATATTATAACTATAATAGCTATAACTATAATAGCTTTCAACAACATATTATAATGTTAATTTATATTGCTGTGTCAACAGTGTTTAAGCATGATTGAGTTTAATTCAAATATTCTAAAGAATCATGGGTTGACTTGAATTCAGTTTATCAGTCCAAAACAGGGCATGTTGGGGTATTGTATCTATAATTTGATTTAGACTTTCTTTCTTTTTTGTTATTTTTCTTAATTCCCCGGCTTGGCCAGGTTTCCATGGTGGCCCGCACCAGAGGAAGCTGTACAGAGACCTGATGGTGAACTATAACCGCCTGGAGAGACCGGTACAGAACGACTCTGCTCCAATCCTGGTGGAGCTGGGCTTCACACTGTTGCAGATCATAGACGTGGTGAGTGTGTGTGTGTGTGTATTTTCATGCAAACTCCCTGGCATTGGATTACATTTTTCACAGTCATAGTGAGACTTTGTATTCCTGTTATTGCACAGTTGTTCAACGATCAAAGTCTCCGTCCTTCTCTTGTACTCTATCTCCCTCATTCTCTCTCTCTCTCTCTCTCTCTCTCTCTCTCTCTCTCTCTCTCTCTCTCTCTCTCTCTCTCTCTCTCTCTCTCTCTCTCTCTCTTACTCTCTTTCCATCCTTCTCTCTTACCCTCTGTCTATCTCCCTCCTGCAAATGTTTTCAATTTGAGCTCCAGAGGCCTTGACTCTCTTTTTTGGGAGAAAATTCAATCTTGGAGTGTAATGTGCTCTTTTAGATTTTTTCCCTCTCTTTCGTTCTTTCTTGACCTTCACCTCTCTTTCTTGTGAAATGTCTCCCTCTTCTCCCATCACACACTTTCCTTTGTCTTCAATCCCTCTTGTCCCACATGCTCTTCAGACATTTTCTTTCACCTTGTTTTTTCTTCTCTCTGACCCTTATTCTGTCTCTCCTTTTCCCATGCCATTTTTTCAAGCGTGCCCACACACACACATACACACACACACACACACACACACTTCACACAGTGGTGGTTCTGCTGGAGTATACAGTCCATCTCCAACTGCTACCTCACTCGTTGCTTTGACCATCACTAAAACCAAGTGTCCCATCTAAAGAATACAGTTAAAAAATATAAACAAAACAAATATTTCCAACAAACACTGACACGCATTACATGCACAGGGTGCCATTCCTACCGCAGCGAGCCATGAGTATGGCTCATTTCAGCTGCATGGTGTTGAGAGCATTACTGTTTCATGGTATACATGGTACCCAGCATGATGCATCCTGGACAGAACATGACATGTGGTATTTTCAGCTCTTCTATAAGGGCCAACCTTCCTTGGGTTACAGCTGAATCAGGATTGCCTACTAATTAATACATCTTCATGTGGACATTTGAAACAGGCACAGGCTGTGTTTCTGACAAACTCAGCACTTTTTCCCTGGATTCTATTAAATATTTGTCCCCCGTCCGACGGCTCCCTTGTCGACCTATCAGGTATGGGAATGTGGCGTCCTCCACGGCGAGGGTTCAGTTGGGCGTGGCTCAGTTGGGGCGTGGCTCCACTGGCACCCCAGATGGCGGGGAGGCCCCATAGGCTACAGAAACTGACCACGCATGACTTCAACCTAATCTGTTTACAGGCCACGCCTCTCAGCCAGCTGCTGCTGTGTGTGTGTGTGTGACCACTAGACAACTTTTTCTGTTGTCTAGTTGACCAAAACATTGTTTAATACACCATAGATGACCAGGGCTGGACTGGCCATCTGGCATACCGGGCATTTGCCCGGTGGGCCGACGCACTTTTGGGCCGACTCGCCAATATAATGTATGTTTGTTTTTTTTGGTCGGGCCGGCCCATAAAGAACTGACAGCGGCCCATTGTATTTTTAGTTTTTTTGGTCGGGCCGGCCCATAGAGAACTGACAGCGGCCCATTGTTTTGTTTTTGGTCGGGCCGGCCCATAGAGAACTGCGGCCCATTGGTTAATGTCCTTAATTGGCACTCGCCTGACCCAATCAAATCCAAGAAGACACGAGCTGTTGGCTAATGCCTAACGTGGTTTGTCATCGTTAAAGTTTAGCATTGATAAAAATGGAGAAACAAAAGCGCAAGGGAGGCGCAGAAAAGCTTAGAGAGAAAAAGCAAAAATTCCAGGGCCAATATTCGGTCCCAGTCCAGCCCTGGATGACCATATGATACATAATGGATGGTGGTGCATGAGAAAGTCTTCCTGAGTTTAGAATTTGCTTGCTGAATAATGGATGGTTATACCTGACCTTCACCCTGACCACCATCTGCTAACTCAACCAACTAACCTGGCTCGGAGAACTAGGCCATGGCACTAACCCAGCGTCTGTGTGTGCGCGTGTTTGTGTGTGAACTGATGGATGGCTGAATGAGAGGACCAAGTTTGAAAGATAAACAAGTGCGGGACAGACTGTATTCATGACATGTTAATTACGTCTACTGTCCAAGCAAATAAAAGTCGCTTCATGTAGCAAATAGAGCGCTACCATTGGGTGCTGGGGTTGATTGACACTCCCTTTTTAGGATCCAAAGCAGATTTTCCCAGTTAATGCAAAACAAGACACCTACAACCAAAAAACCACCTACAAAAAAACCACCTACAACAAAACATAGCTCAAGTTCAAGAAAAGATCCTAAAAGACAAGCTAACACACAGGGCTTTGAACCATTGGCAGATTTCCTTTTGAAGAAGTACAGTTCCATTTCAATCTGTCAGTTTGAGAGAGGAGGTCCTTTGAAAGTTGGCTGGATAAGATTGGACAGGAGGAGATAAGATTGGACAGGGGGTCTAGGGAGGTTGGGAGCAAGGGAGACATAGAGGCAGGGAGGAGAGAAAAGGAAGAGAGGTGTCTGTAGACCACAGGCTTATATGGCATGAAGCTGTAATTCAGAGAGAGAGGGATGGTGAGATGGGAAAAGAATGAGAGACAGTGGAGGGATGAGGAAGACATATAAGGAGACAGAAAGAGAGAGAGCAGTGGCAGAGGGGTACATTAAAAAACGGAAACAAATTATATTTAAACAACTTAAATTTTGCTTTACATTCAAATCATACATGCTCTGGCTCTCCCTCTTCCAGCTCCTCAGCTCTCTCAATACCTTGATATGTTTCTCTCATTTTTTTATTTACTGGGGCAAAAAAGGCTGCAATCTCCCTTCCTCGTTTCATGATGACTACAAGAAGAAGAAAAACGTGTTAAAAAAAAATGTTTAAGTCAGCTCAGGGGGGGGCACAGGGGGGGCCAGGGACATTTTTACAGGGGCACTGGCCCCTGTAGGCCCCCGTGTAAAACCGCACCTGAGAGAGAGGCAGACAGGGGAGGGACAAGAAGAGAAAGACGGATTAACTTTGAGTGTGGAGAGGCAAAGGGAGGGCATGGACAGGAGGAGAGAAAGAGAGGGGAAAGTATTGAGGGATACATGGAAAGAGCGAAAGGTGCAAGGGAGGAGAACAAGGAAGAGGGAGGGGAGGAAAGACGGAGGGAATAAGGGAAGAGAAAGGGCAATGTTGACTCAACGTGATGGTGGAGGAGTGACATCAATAAAACACAAACCTAATAAACGAATGAGATGAAGACACGGCATGGAGATAAAATATTACAGTGGCCTGGACAGGACGTGCAGGCCTCAAAACCAAGAAAAGATTACCTCTTATTGTTAAGTCTCAAACCACTGTACCCCTAAGTAATATCACAGTGCCCTTAAATACACAAATGAGTTAAGACTCATTTGTTGTGATCCTAACAAAGCAATTTCTATTTCAGAGGTCAGCAATAGTTGTTTTGGGTAAGCAATAGAGTGCTTTAATATTTATTTTGTTGATTTTCACACAGAACTATTGTCTTATTATTTCAGCTACGCAGCTACGAAACTGTCAAGTTGAGTGTTATTGTACTGTTTATGTACTGTGGTCTTGCCTTTCTGCTCTGTACATTCATTGACCCAAATCCGTTAAAACCAAAAAGAAAAGAACACTGCAGTTCTCTCTTTCTTTTGTTTTTTTGTCGTTATGTGCTGTAAGACAGCTGATATCACAAATTCAAAATGTCAAAAATGGTTTCTGCTCACATGGTTGTTCTCTGAAACCCCCCTGAGCTACAGAAGTTATGTCACTGTTGCCGTCAGCCAAGATGGCCAACGTCCATTTTAAACACCTGTTTGTAACTTCAAGCAGTCGTCTCTGGATTACAAGCCAAGCATTCTGTCCCCTTCAGCAGCCTGAACCCCAATTCTAGATCTGAAGTCATGAAATGGTAAAATAATAATAACAATAATAATCCCAAAAAGCAGATGTTCTTTTTAAAAGGCATTCCATTTCTCTTCCAGAGTCAAGCAGTCTCTGCTGTCATCTCAAAGTAAAGGATGTATTCCATCATCTTTATAGTTCTATTTCACTGCTGTATTAAAGTGTATCAGTATACTTTAGTTACAGGAGAGTTTATGAGAGAGGATTGGGACCATTTAGTCCTGACATCTCCACTCCAACAATAACAAGTCATAGGTAAAGTCTTAATTCCAACATGCACACCAGCATAACATAGATTACAGAAGCGATGACTAGCCTTGCATTCTGAATCGAGTGCCAGAAATGATATGGGACTGAAGCCATGCAGCGACTGAGGGTGATTCATTTATCAACTGCAATCATGGCTGACAGGTATACGTTCTGGAATCGGTTGGGAGTCCAGAGAGGGAATGCAACATATTTAGACTGTCAAGATACATGCAACACACAGCCCAACACCTCCCTGTGTCACGTAGGGTTTACCAAGACATGTGCTTCTTTCTTTTCTCAACACTCTCTCTTTCTTTTATTTCCTTCTCTCCTCTGGTTTCCTTTGTTCTCTATGTGTCCCATTTCCTTGTGTTTTTCCATGCAGATATGCCGCCATAAAGCATAATAATTGTAATAAAACAATTTACGTTACTGTGGTATTCAATGGTAAGTCTGAGAATCACAGTTCCTCATTATATAGACGGCTTCTTGGCCCTCCAAACTCAAGCCATTTAAGGATATCCTTTAAACATTGAAAAACATCACCTATTAATATGCGTTTTGTCATTCAGGTGGCGACCGTGGTGTCCATATCATATTTAATAGGCAATCTGTTCCTCAGTCTTATCTCTGCTTCCCCAGACATATTTACCTCACTCTCTCTCTCCCCCAGGGAAAATATGTTTACAACACCTCCACTCAGAACTGACGTTGTTACCTCACCTTCCTTTTTCCCCATTTTCTTTGTCATTCTACCCCTCCAGGATGAAAAGAACCAGGTCCTGATGACAAACGCGTGGCTTCAGTTGGTAAGTCAGCTCTCCAGCATCGTCTGTAGGATTCTGTGATTTGCAAGTAAAATATTACTTGTCTTTTTTTGACCCTTTTTTTTGGGGTTGAGTTAGGCTGAGGTGTTTGTACCCCAGGGTGTTGTATAATCTCTTATTCTATATTTTCTCTGTGGAAAAATATTCCTAACTGATGTGTACCCAAAGAGATAGAGAGAGAAAGGAAGGAACTGGATTTTGAATTGAAGGAGGGATTGTTTCATAAAAAATGTATAACACAAACAAACCCTAATCGTCTTAGGAACTTTAGATTCCTGAAGGCAATAGGATGAGGCCTGATATGATGTTTAGTTTATTGTTTTGGGTCTGGGAGATATATATGTTCAAATTGCTTTTTTTGCCTTGGCTATTGCTCAGGGTAGCAATAAATAATATTTTGATATGTAAAACATTGTAAAAATTGTTTAATTTCTAACTAAATTGTGATTTTTAAAGGGATTTCAGAGGAGATAAGGGGGATTTACGAGAAACGTACCTCTTTACTTTGCTAAAGGGGACTTTATTTTGGAGTCTATTTGTTTCAGGTTCAGAAACTTATTTATGCACCATTTATCTCACCTGGCCTGCCCAATGTGGTGCTTTTAGATGGTCCCAGTGGTTCCACCGACCCTAATAAGACACATCAAACACATCTTAACTCTTTTCAGATCTGGAACACAGCAAACCCAATTGAACTTTCTCTACCCAAATAGTCTCTCAATGGGGTTTTAATTACGTAAGTGATATACCTCAAAGCTGTGTTACAAGCCAGGACAATAAACAGGTTTTTATCATGAGTCACATGGGCCTCACATTAACATATGTAGCAATTATATGTTTAGCTTCAGTTAGCTACAGTACCTGTGTAGAACACTGTGTCCAGGGAGTACTATTAATAGACGGCATTGCTTTGATGGTTAAATGAATCTCTGGCTTTGACATTATGTTGGCATGGCATGAAGGCTCACACACACACACACACACACATTTTAAGTATGTGCCCAATGTTTGGCATGAAGCATCAGTGGCCACATCAGTTTCAAGAATAAGGATAAAAATCCCTTTTAGATTCTCTCATCCCCAGCCCAGTTGAGTTCACCTGCCTGCTGCGTCTGTGGTCACACACACAGACACACCAAAGACAGAGAACATAACTAAACAGGATCAACACACTGAAGTCAGAAAAATATCAGAACTAGATGAGAAGATTAGGGTCAGAGTAAAAAAAAACAGTTGGCCGTTGAAACTCAAGCACTACCCTTTCCATATTTGGTACCGTGTATTACATCAGACACTTACCCAAGTGACTGGTCTATGTATATCTAGTTTAAAAGTGGATTCATGTTTGATTTATTGCTATAACAAAGAGTTGTTTGTTATCATCATTACCCCCTTAGACTGCTGAGTACGTGAGTGTGTGGTTTTCCAAAATGGCCACCATGCCAGCTAGTTGGCGGCGTTACAGACTGGCACCTGGAGTCAGGGTGCTCTGTTCAGTACTGCTGCTGAACACTGCTCCAAGCAGCAGTCTGCCATTGCTCGCAGCTTAAAACCATGTCTCATTCCTCTGTCGCCTCTCCTCTTTCCCGCTCACTCTCTTTCTGAATGTGTCCCTCCTCTCTTCTTGTGCCCCACTTTGACCTGCCTGCCCCCTCTCTTTCCATTTCCTTTTTCCCCCTCTTCGCCATCCTCGCTCTCCCTCCCCCCCTCTCCCCTCCTCTCTCCCCCTCTCTCCCAGTACTGGACAGATATCTATCTCACCTGGAATGCAGAGAGCTACCCGGGGGTCCAGAACCTGCGCTTCCCCTCCAGTCAGATCTGGGTCCCAGACATCCTGCTTTACAACAGGTAGGGCTACCGTCACAACATAGCTGCAGCAAAGGGTTTTGGTTTTCAAAGGAACAAAGTGTGACGTAAATATACCCTAATGCTACATGATTGGTTTATTATGTTTCCATGGTTCTATAAGATCAAGAGAGAGAGAAAGTAGAGGAGGGGGGGGATGGAGCAGAGTGGGAAGGGGGGGGATGGAGAAGAGAGAGAAAGGGGTGGACACTGGTGATGTGAATAGATGAAGTTTGCTCGCACACAGGAACCCTGGTGTGAATTCAACATTAAGCTCGGCGCCCTAGCCAATCAAATGGTTTAGATTTGATTGCCTCGAGGAGTAAATAACACACAATTCCTACAAGGCTTTGCATCTGTTGCTGCTGTCCTAAACCAGATGATTAGAAAACCTAAAATTGCAATATTTCCATCTAGAAAAGATCGAATAATCGGTTGGTTGAGGTACAGTTGGTGTATGTGAAGCCCTTTGTGACATGGGCTATACAACATTTGATTTGATGGGTTGGTGAACATCCCAATGGCTGCTGATTAGGAGAGGATTGTAGCAGAACCCTTCCCTGATTCCATTAACTTCACCATTTTAAATCCTCTGAGAGTAGATGGAAATGAGACCCATGTTTTCATTTTTCCCCCAGTATCCCTGCCTGACTTGGTCACGGATGTAATAGAAAGACAAATGGTCTTTTGGTTTAGCTGGTTGCCTCTGTGTTACCTTGGTACTTTTATACTTGGCTTGGCGCTTGGTTGACAAATTCAAATCAAATGGAGTTTATCATTATCACCAAGACAATAAAACTGTTTAAATATGCCAATGTGTAACTGGGATTTTCTGACACACGCAACGGACATTTTGTGTCTCAACATATCATAACACCTCTTCAATAAAGATGGATCACTGGCAGCCATTTTGGTTTGGAATTGCATTGTCTTTCCACTTCCTGCGTGAAAATTAGGATGACATGCATAAACATTTCACTCTGTGCTTAGCAGCTGTGACGCTTTTCAAAAAAAGTGCCCAGGTGAATGAGAAATGCATCGTGTGGATAGGGTGTGCCTGTTTGTGTGTGTGTGTATTTGATCTGGTAGGAGAGGCACTCCCCCGTGTCTCTCCTCCCCTGTTCACTTTGTCTGTTAGAAAAAGGGATGCTGTGGAGGAGAAGAAGGGTGGCCAAGGAGCGAGGGATGTGCTGGTGGAGAGAAGGAAAGCTGAGGAGGAGTGGACATGATGCAGATGAAGAGAGACAAGTTGTGAAAAGTGTCCGGGAGTGTTTTTATCCCTTGAACAACCAAACTCATCAAGTCTGCTCAGGGCAGCTTGTCAGCTCAACTTTAGGAAAGAGACATACTGTACTTTAGATACAGTGCATCCACCTAAAGAAGTTCTCTTTAGCTGTCCAATAAAAACAATTGAATGCTGTAGATATTCAGCACATTATGAACAATTGGCAAATCATTGGTACTTGAGGTGTAAATGAATGAAGATATTCATTCATTTATTTTCTTATTTCCTCCCAAAACCATTACATGGTAATCGTTTTAAAGAGATCACACCTGTTTCTAGAAGCTACACTGACACAATAGGCTCCATTCAGCTGGTGTCAGTAACTTTTACAAAATCGTCACAACTGATTTTTCAAACCATTTGGGATTTGGGAGGCAGAGGGTGTGATCGATGATAATTTGGAAAGTCAGTTGAATGAGGGTATAGTGCAACCAAACCACCTAGATTCTTTCATACACACACACATACAAATACACACATCTATGCTCTCTTTGTAAGAGCTTACAGTAAGATAAGGGTTTTTGTTGGGGCTGATTGATGGCCGTGCTTACCCAGTGTTACCTTGAAGGTGATTGAAGGTTATTTTATTTGGTGAGATCGGATGGGAATGGATTTCAAGCTTGGCTTCAACGTCTTTGTGGGAGTGTGTGCCTGTGTGTGTGTGTGTGTGTGTGTGTGCGTGCGTGTATGTGAGTGTGTGAGTGTGTGTTGTGTGTGTGTGAGTGTGTGAGTGTGTGCCTGTGTGTAATTGAGGTTTTCATACGGTGTAGAAGGAGGCTTAGTTTCTCTAATGAGGATGACACAGAACATTAAGCAGCTCACTGTCAGGATCAGCGATCACAAATGGTAACAACATTATAGTTCTGAAGAACCATATAGAGAGAAGAGAATCAGGAAGGATGGGTCAGAGGTATGCTGATATAACTACAGGACAAATCCCACAGGCAGACAAACTGTTTATCAGAATATAATAACCTTTGTAAAAACTGCAGAACTGGAGTTAAATTGGGTTCTAGACAAAAACAGAAATAGAAAAAAGAAAGAAAGATAGACACAGAAAATAACACAAGGTAAGGTGGGGGTCGAGGTGTGATGTTTCAGACTGCTCATCTGTTTCCCATAAAAACTAACATCACTGTGAATAGGCCTGGTTTATCATGATGAGAACCTTGTAGAATCTCTCACAGCATACCTTTTTAAAATCTGAAAGAATCCATTCTTTTGGATCCTTCAACTAAAGCTTTCAAACGTGTTCTGATCTTGGTTGATGTTCAATATGTCAGAGAGTCAAGGTAAAGATTTGGAGGAGAGTTGCCATTTATATTTTAGTGGATGATAAAGCACTGGAGTATAAAATCTTTGTTGACTATGAATGTGTTACGGATGGATTTAGCTGAATCCCTTGAGGCTCAGTGCTTTGCTCCAGGGCAAAGGGGATTTTCTTTTGTTGCCACACATTTTTTCAGAGGGATCAACTCGTATTATGTATTATTCACACATTATTGTCCTCTTTGAGATGTGCATGCTTCCTGTCAATGTGTGCCACACTTTTAGGCCACACTTGGATGTGTTTTGAAGATTGTTTGGCATGATTGTTAATGGTCATTAAAGCTTGACATAATCTCCCCTATCTTTGTAAGGTTCAGCGAGGCAGTTTAAAATCAGTTAATCATTTAATAAAAAAATGTACTAAAACTAGAATCACTTTAGCTTGCCTGCATGACATGGGGCTGAAGGTAAAATACAAATATTTGCTTCTAAAGTTATTCAATGCTACTTTTTACGTTTTTTGATGCCACTAACAAGCATCACACATTAGCATTCCGAATGCCACTTTCAGATACTGATGGTTAATTTGGTCATTTGTTCAGGACGATCATACAGACGAGCATACAGCAGCTATTATGGTTGTGTTGATGGATTCTAACGACCCCAGCTTTCAACCCCTAAGTGAATAGAATAATTAAATTCCAATTACCAGACATGGCAATGAATCTACATTATGTACACATTCAAATTCCTGCTGTTAAAATGTTGGCCCCAAAAAGCGACAGTTCACCATTGTGTTACAATAATTCCCGCCCCTCTGGTAGTGTTGGTAGTGTTTGACAAGCTGGCAGGAAGACAATGAGGGTAGAGCAACACCTTTAATCAACCTCCTGTTGTGTTGTGTAAGTGCTCACATTTCGCCTTGATAAAACCTCCCTAATGGTTGGAAGCATGCAGGCCTTTTTATTAATCATTTTAGCATTTTGGATGAGCACTTTCCTTTATTGCTCATTGTCCTTCATAAAAAGCGTCCATGGCCAAATCCTACAGATAACAGCATAGCGTTCTGTTTAGATTAGAATAGTGTTGCATTTTACCCAGTCGGTGGGTCCTCAAACAATGAGAAAGCCATTTTTATAGCATGGCTTTGCTTTGAGATCTCTGCTCATTAGGGTTCACTGGAAAATGGTACATCATATGCTTGTGGAAAAGAGCTTAGAGACAATTTATCTAAATATTATTCCAAATGATTTTGTTAAGGTCAAGTTGACTTGTCTAGCAATACAGAGAATTTCCATTTAAAAACATTTATATTTTTTTGCAACTTGGTTGAGGGAAAGTTATAAAACATCCGATAGATGACTGGTGCTGTGTTTGCTGAGGGTATCATTTCTTATTTCTAATGTTTGCTTAGATTTATCCTGGTTTTGATGGCATTTGTTCGGACGGCAGTCCCAGCGGCCAAACGCCACGATTGATTAAGACCTTTATGAACGAGAGCTGATCAATAATGAAAACGCTGTGCCTGTCGAGCTCAGCGCTAATCTCAGCAGTGCCTCTGCTCACCGTTTTCTTCCACACCATCATCCTCTCTTCCTCTCTCTCCTCATCCATCTCACTCAGGACCAGTGTCAGAAATCACTACCAGTGTATTTGAGCGTGTATGTCTATCTGTCTTTTTCTCTCTTTCACTCTCTCTTTGTCTTTCTCTCCAGTGCGGATGAGAGGTTTGATGCTACCTTTCACACTAATGTCCTTGTCAATGCTTCAGGCTCTTGCCAGTACATTCCACCGGGTGAGACACACACACACAATCTCATTTTACCTTATTTATCGTCATTGCTGCATACCTTAACCATCATCATCACCACCACTAACCCTGTCCTCCAGGCATCCTGAAGAGCACATGCTACATAGACGTGCGCTGGTTCCCTTTCGACGTGCAGAAGTGCGACCTGAAGTTCGGCTCGTGGACCCACAACGGCTGGCTGCTGGACCTGCAGATGCTGAATGTGGACATATCTACCTACATACCCAATGGCGAATGGGATCTTGTGGGTAAGACACTGCACACACACACACACGTGTGCACGTACACGCAAAAGAACATTACACACTCACACCCACCCACACTATCGCTCTTCTGCCTGTCTGGGGCAAGGGGGAGAGAGACAGAGTGCTTTTCCCACGCCTTTCTGCACCCCAAGTGTCACTTCCCCTGAGTCAGACAGCCAATGCCTGTCTCTGACTTGATCAGGTGCAAGAGATCTTTTTGCGCCCCCCTCATCTCATCCACCCACCACTCCCATTCCTGTGAAACACACTGTAGCCATTAATCTTTTCCAGTCTATTGATCCTGGTAAAGTGGTTGCTGTGGGTGGAGATTGAGAGGCCTGAGGTGTTGGTGTGTACTGCTTGTTGCTGTGTGTTGGCTTGATGGCCATATGTAGACAAGTGGAATTTTGCTTTTCAGTTGAGTAGTTTGCTCTCACATTCCACCTTTTCCATCCTCACTGTACTGTTTGGGTTTGGGTGTCTGTCAGACAGACACAAACACACACGCCACAGGTTTCTTAGTGTCACTATCCTAGTGAGGACCATCAATTCACTCCTATTCAAAATCGTTTCATACCTAACCTCAACCCTTAATGTAATTCTGACCCTAATTCGAACCCTAGCCCTAACACCCCTAAACCCCGCTAGAAATATAATTAGAATTTTTGGGGCCAAAGAAAATGTCTGCTGTGAGAACTTCTCCACTACCCTTGTCCCCTCAAGGATAGTTAAACAAGACCACATATACACACACACACACATACACAGTGAGTAGCCCAGCTGGTTGGAGAGTGAGAAAGAACCTGGGGTGTGTGGAGACAGCTGGCCCAGGGATGGTTCAGCACACTGCCAGCCGGCCTGGGGGCAGACCCAGGACGAACCCTGACCAACTGCCCAACAGTTACTTAGAGATGTTAAGCTTTTTTTTTCTCCAGCCATGTATATCTACTTAAATAGTATGTGCTCACTAACACACACACACCCACACAAACACACCCACTCGCACAAACGCACCCCTCCCCCTGCACGCACACACACACGCTCATACACACACCCGCACCCCCTCCCACACGCGCACACACAGTCACAATCACACACACATATATTCACATACATTCCATTACACAGAACACAATTCGGTGAGTTGTGTTCAGGATGACTGAGCGGTCAGGGGAGCTTTGGGAAATGATGCGGACGTGAACATTTAGGAGACCTCGGAATGGTTCAGGTGAAATGGCAGTTGATGATCATTAAAAAGCATACGCAAGAACACACCCGAGCCAATGCATTTTCCAGATCCTCTTCTTTCATCAAATTACAGAACTGTGTGTGTGCAAAAGCTTTAAATCCTTCTAAGCAATCACAGAATGGCTCACCCGCTGTGGTGGTAATACGAGATGATGATGAGGAATAAACCCTTGTTTAAGTTTCAAGCCTCAGATGATCATTCAGAGAAGTTACATGGCAAAAAAAATCTACTTCTTTTAAACCAATGCTGATTTGATTGTCTCTTTCAAAATAATTGACTACTTCTTTTCAATAGAACAGTTCGCCTTTACTTTGACGTTGTGTCTGCTTTGTTTTCGACTGATGTCTCGTCAAAGTTGTTGTCAAAACCACAGTCAGATAATGTCACTGTCAGATCAGACAGACTCATTGATGTGGTGGCCCACACACACGCACATACTTTTTGAGTTTTAAGTTTGTTTTGAATCTTGACAGATACAAGGTGATATTGACTTTAATCCTTGAATTGCAAAACATTAGGTAGATTGTATTTTACAGAGACAAACAAACACAGACATGTATGTCAACACAACCAAACAGACCGACACAGAGAAATCTGTTTGATGGAATGGAGTTTATTGTTTATACAAGATCACTTGTCTACAAGGTCACTTTTCTACAAAGATCTGAAAGTCATAAGCTCAAAAAATCATACAAGCATGTATGCATTTCAATAATATATACTCTTTCATGTGTAATGTTTCAGAGTATGCCTGACTCTCTCTATTAATAAATGATATATGTCTATAAACTATATATAGTTGAAATACATACTTAAATGCAGTCACATGTTTGTGTGTCCCAAGGCGTCCCAGCCAAGCGTAACGAGCTGTACTATGACTGCTGTAAGGAGCCCTATCCTGACGTCACCTTCACGGTGACCATGAGGAGGAGGACGCTGTACTACGGCCTGAACCTGCTCATCCCCTGCGTGCTCATCTCTGGCCTGGCCCTGCTGGTCTTCCTGCTGCCCGCAGACTCTGGGGAGAAGATCTCTCTGGGTGAGAGGAAGGGAGACACACACACATATACATACTCAAGCACATACAGTACATACGGTAAATACATAAGGGCATGTTCAGACAGGGAGACAGAGAGACAGGCACACACCTATTCTTTGGAAGGTGCATTCACATGCAGTATGTTATGTTGAGAGTACAGAGGTACTTGCTAACACTGTTTCCAGTACAAACACACACACATTTCCAGTACAAAGACACACACACTCAAAGTTGCGTGCAAACACACAACACACAAAATGTTTCTAGTTCATGTTGGTTGAACACTCATATTTGTGCCAACTATAGTTGTATACGTCACATGCCGTTATTGTTCTTGTAAACTTTCCAGTCAAACCTCCACAAGGAAGATCCCATCTGTCTCCCTGTGGTTCACCCCATTCTAAAGGTGTGTCCCTATCCCAAAGCTAGACATGGCTTGATAATCCTCAGGCCGCTATGCTAATGCTGACATTATGGGGAGAATTAGCATCCATGCCAAAACCATGTTCATTAAAAATGAATAGAAGCCCAGGTGGCCAGTGCAGATATGTTAGAGTAGCAAGGCTAGCCTGAAAGGCCATTGATTCCCCCCTGTGCTTTACAGGCTAGGTAAATAGCACCAACTACAATAGCATATAACAGAAGCTTATACAGATTAGGATTCTAATGGTTATCACATCCTGCAATTCTTTCTTCACGTTCGTAGGGGCGAGACCAGTGGGGTCCATTAAAAAAGTGTTCCACACAGAGGAGTGTGAAGATAGAGGATTGTGCCTTTATGAATCCCCTTCGATAACTACTATATTTTCACCTGGAACATATCGTGTTTGTCGAGCAGGATGTGTATTTTTTATTGTTTCATTCATGTTTATCTCAAACATATATACTATATGGGAGTATATTTCCCACGATTCTTTGCTCTGCCTCCCTCACCTTTTGAGATGATCACTGATATTGGCATTATTGACTACTTCCTGCATCTACAACCTTTAAACAAAATCAATTCCTACTGTAGCTACCAGGAACATGTTTTACTAATGAAGGGTGTTCAAATACATTGCTGTGAGTGACTGGCTGACTGAGTGGCAGTCAGACCTTAAGTCACTGCAGGAAATAAAGGTGAACTGAGATCAAACACCTTCACCTGGAAACCAACCAAGTGCCCGTGGAGGCATGCATTAAGAAACAACATTGGTTTATCTCAATCCACCTCTCTCTCTCTCTCTCTCTCTCCCTCTCGCTCTCCCTCTCCCATACACATCCTTCTCTATCCTATCTCTCTTCATACTGTGCTTTCTCTGAGTCAAATTTCTTTATCCCTTTATCTCTTTATCCCTGTCTCCCTCTCTCAGGTATCACAGTTCTGCTATCTCTAACAGTCTTCATGTTGCTGGTGGCAGAGATTATGCCAGCCACCTCCGACTCTGTTCCCCTCATAGGTAAGAATGACAAACTGTCAGTGTGTGTGTTTGTGTTTGTTTCTGTGGACACATATACATACAGCACAATGGAAAGTGTTTGTTGGTAAAACAGACAGTAGATCATTGTGAACGCTGGTTCCCACCAGTTCTAAATGGTCTGCCTAAGGCCAAATGCTTGTAACCAATTCATTCAGATGAGACTAACTTCACCGCAAACCACAGCCTTTTTAGAAAGTCTGTATGTAGCCAGTGTGGCCGCACTCTGATGCTCAGACTAATGCATTATACATTAGACTTCCCCAGTGTTCACATTTGCATCTGACCAAATGTTAAAAGATGATTTTACTCTGAGTTCTTTGTTTGTCTTACTGTGTACGCTGTTACTGGACCACTCGTTGACCGAATTATTGAGACAAAGAAAATGTCAAACAATCAGAATTCAGATTGAAGTATTAACATTGTTCGGTGATATGCTTGTCATGTACTGTAGTTTAGAAAATTGTATATGTAATGTAAACAGTATTTGTATAATTGAGATACTTATCCACTGTAAGGCAGTAGTAGTAGTATTAACTGCTCTTTCCCAAAGGCCAGTACCCATCCTCTCTCTGTCTCTGCCCCACCCAGCCCAGTATTTTGCCAGTACCATGATGATCGTGGGTCTGTCCGTGGTAGTGACAGTGCTGGTTCTTCAATTCCACCATCACGACCCCCATGGGGGCAAGATGCCCAAATGGGTAGGTTAGCACAGATACATGGTGCATCACCACACATCAACACCCCCGGTCTGGAAGGGTTTTGGTCGATGTGCTGTTAAACTAACATTGGGCCAGTATTAACACATAAAACAAATGACGTCTTCCGTCATTCAGCAGTTCAGACAGATTTATTCATGTTAAAACGGTTTCCTATTTTCAATTGTCTTTGGTAGAAATCGATACTTACTGTGTTTTAGAGGATCAAGAGTCATTCATGCCTTTGAAGAAAAGAAATTAAAGCAAGTGCCAGATGTGAAGCATCAAATAAGCCTGCGTCATCTTGGGTCACCTTAATGTCATCCTCAGGCACCAGTGAGACTGTCTGTGCTCTCCTGCCAGTCACTGTCTGAAGGGGTGTTAGGTTAGGACCTCTACACACACACAGTCAACAGTAACTACCAACAGACCCCATAGAGACCCCTTGTGTCACATTGTGTCTGTTGATATCCACTGATTGGTGTGTGTGTGTGAGTGTGTTTGTGTGTGTGGGGCTGATATACTGGGGAATTCCTCTGTCTTCCCCTCTTCTGTCTCACACTCTTTGTCCTATTCGCCCATTTTCACCCTCCCTCTCTTTTCTCTCTCTTGCTCTCATCTTCCTCCCCTCCCTCTCTGCAGGTACGCGTCATCCTCCTCAACTGGTGCGCCTGGTTCCTGCGCATGAAGAAACCCGGCGACGAGCGCAAGATGGCCGCCAGCGCCTACAAACACGGCCACGCTCCCCATCACCACACCAGCGCCAACAGCATCCCGATGGGTGCCATGCCTGGGCAGCCCTCCAGCCAACCCACCACCACTTCCACGACCAATGGCAACATGAATCTGTACTTCGGCTACCACAACGCGGGGGTGGATAACCCGTGCTGTCCCTCGAGCAGTGATTCTGCCGTGGTGGTCTGCGGGAGCGGGAGCCAGACGGCCGGATCTCCCCTCCAGATGAGCGTGGATCCGGGCCGGACGTTGCTGGAGCAGGCCCCGGAGATCGGGCGGATCCTGGAGGAGGTGCAGTACATTGCGCGGCGCTTCCGTGAGCAGGACGAGGGCGCGGCCATCTGCGGCGAGTGGAAGTTTGCGGCGGCGGTGGTGGACCGCCTCTGCCTGGTGGCGTTCTCCCTCTTCTCCATCATCTGCACCTTCACCATCCTCATGTCAGCACCCAACTTCATTGAAGCCGTCTCAAAAGACTTTGCTTGAGCAGAGAAACTCTACGTGCCCGAGGGAGAGGCTAATAGCTGACAAGCTGCAACGCTACAATGTTCGCTCGTTAAGGCCTACTCTGTAAAGTCAACTCCCATCCTGTTGTTTTGAAGTTGTTGTTAAGGTCCAGTCAATGACAAGTGCTTTCAATACCAAATCTCTATATTTTGATAATAAGTATGAAGTGTCACAGGTTATTGACATGGATTTGGGTCCTCTAAAGATGGCTGCCCAGTAAGGGCTCAGTGCAGGCTTATGTAGCTCTTGAAGCTAATTGAAACTCACTAATGCACTTTCCATGCACAAATTTGTTGTTTCATGAACACCCATCTTCAGCACTTCCAGAATCGGTCCAAGTTCAGTCCTAAGTCATTTTGTTTGATTTATTTCCCTCTCCTTTTCCTCCTCACTTTCCTTCATATGCTTATTTCCACAACTTATGAAATATGCACATTAAGTACCGGTTTAACTGTCAACACTAAATAGATATTTCACAGATTTCAGAGCTTTTCATTTTTGGAGATGGTTTTGAGTGTTTATTTTAATATTTTCATTATTTTCTAGTAAAGCGCTCAGACCACACATTACCACTGTACTATGGAGTGTAGGTTCATTGTCTTTTATTCTGTGTGCTGTCTTTATCCTTTCTCTTTTTTTGTCTCTCTTTGTTGTCTATTTCAATAATTGGCATTCTCAGTACATTAATCAAGTTGGCAACAATAACAGAAGACTTAATGGACCCAGAATATGACAGTGGATTTTTTTCTCAGTAAAACATCTTTCTTACAGTTATTATTCCATGAATAACACACCTGAAAAAATTCGAGAAAATCGAATTAATAAAACAAGTGAAACCCTGTTCTTGGGAAGACAGGAGGAAGACGTGTCTGAAACAGAGACGTCTACGTAGCGGTTTAACGAGGGACACAAATGAAGTGTAGTACAAACAGCTTTGTGTTGTTTTCTATAATATTCTGTGAAGGCAAACATTCCTTAACTAATCTCCTGCTAAGCAAAGGACATGAGACGATTACAGAGAGATGCCTTATATAACACTGTGTCTCCAACCTTGTCGCTTGCACCGTGACATCAAACTTACTGACTGATCCTCTTTAGTATGAGCAGATTGCATCAAAGTTCTGTAACACACGATGATCTTGTTGTGTTCTCCGACCAACCGTGAGTGGAGTTTAGTACATTCATCATAACCTTTGGTCCTGAAGAGGGAACACAGACGATGTTAAAGAGCATGAAATGGGAAGGGTGAAAAAGACTGTCAGCCATCTTGAAATGTCATGGCTTTGGAAATGAGAAGAAAGGACAACTGTTTTGGTTCTGCAGTATATTCATATATGTAATTAGTATATTACTTGGTTATTGATAAGCCCACCAAATGTACCTGTGTAAGAACGTGAAACTGTAAGACCATATTTCTGTTAAGAAGCTGCCTTTCTAACCTTAAGTACACCTTCCTAGAGAATCATATTAACATGCTATTGCTTCAGTGAGTGGACATTTACCTATGTTATGGAGTGAACAATGTAATTAACCATGTAGATATTGTATACCATTCTTATGTTCCTTGTTCTTGTTCTCCTTTCCACTGTGATAGCTTTGTGGTGAGTGTTGTTGTGGTGTTTCAACAAAAGATAGCTGCCACTGCACTAACCAAAGGTGATGATACACAAGCTCTGTTTGTGCGGTGAAACAAGCTTCTGGTCCATAGTTCAGTGCTTTAACCCTTGTGCTGCCTTCGGGTCACATGACCCAACGGTTCATAACGAACCATCGTTGTGTTTACCCAATTTTACCCAATACAAAAACAAATACAAATAATTTATTTTAACTATCGCAATGTGGGGGGTCTGAGACAGCCCAACGGTTAAAAGAAAATGATTCACTTTGTTTTTGTATGCGGTAAAGTTGTCGCAATACAACGGTGGGTCACAATGACTGATGGGTCAGAATGACCCGAAGATAACACAAGGGTTAAAAGATACTGCTCAATGAATGGTATTAATACTCCAGGTTTCTCTGTCTTAATCAATACACCATATTCAGTATCTAAGTGGAAATTAAAATGATTACATTCAATATACTTTTTGGTGTATGCAGACAATGTACTTCAACTATTCTTCCATTTGTTAAAATATTATTTGAAACTAAATTCAAGATTGAAGATGTGTAAATAACCTTTAACTCTTACCGTATTTTGTTTGGTGTTTTTTATATTATTATCCAAGTCACAATGACACCCATTGTTTGGTGCTGCTAGGGCCACACTTGCACCTGAAATGTTATTGTGTTGTTAAATTTGTTAACCCTTGTGCTGCCTTCGGGTCACATGACCCAAAGGTTCATAACGAACCATCGTTGTGTTTACCCAATTTTACCCAATACAAAAACAAATAAAAATAATTTTCTTTTAACCGTCGCAATGTGGGGGGTCTGAGACAGCCCAACGGTTAAAAGAAAATGATTCACTTTGTTTTGGTATGCGGTAAAGTTGTCGCAATACGACGGTGGGTCACAATGACTGATGGGTCAGAATGACCCGAAGATAACACAAGGGTTAAGCATATCGTATTTTACTTTATACCGTGATTCCTGCTTCTCTACTCAATGTTATCTTTATCCTTTTAGAAAACAATAAATTACCACTATACTATATTGCTATTTTAAATAAAGTGATTTTTTTTTGTCAGAGATCTAAAGTATCTTGCTAAAGTAAGACTTATTTTGAGTTAGAACTGGCAGAATGTGTTCACAATTTAACTCAAAACTACTTTATATTAAATGTTTTGTGTCACTTGACACCACCAAGGGGCAGCCTTAAGCCATCCTTTTAATCACTACAACTACCATGATGCAACAGGCTTCGATTATAAGAATTCATGCAATCATTGCTGCAATTTCAATTGTATGAATAGGAGCTGGAAAGTGAAAGCTCCACCACCCATGGCAGTGACACTCAATAGTCACTCTGCTCTGATCTATGGGGGTCAGATGGCTGAGCGGTTAGGGAATCGGGCTACCAATCAGAAGGTTGCCGGTTCGATTCCCGTACGGAAAAAATGACGTGTCCTTGGGCAAGGCACTTCACCCTACTTGCCTCTGGGAAATGTCCCTGTACTTACTGTAAGTCGCTCTGGATAAGAGCGTCTAGTAAATTCAAATCTAACAGCCACTTTCACTTTCCATTACGATGAGGACACAGATAGAGAACTTCAAGATAGAGAGCATTTTTTAACCCAGCTTAGCATGTCAGCAAAACCTTGGAATAACAGGTAACTGCATTTGATAAGGGGAAGAAGATTATGAGGTCTGAATCTTGTAACAGCAGCTGGAAGTTCTACATGTATTTACTGGCGGTTGCTTTAGGTCTCTCTCACACACAGTGGTTGCTGGTATGAATCCACTTGTACTGCACTTCACAACTTGCACTGTGCTGGATTCAATTAAGGTGTTCATAGCATTTATGTTTGCTAAGCACCATCCCTGCACCTCCACTTTACCTCTGCTGAGTTGGTCTACATCTAAGAACCAAATCATTTCTGAGGCTTGGTTTGTGTTTTGGCCCTCAGGACTGACAAACCATTGAGTGAATGTGTAGCGTAGTGGGTAGGCGTCCAACTGAGGCTCCTGTCTTTAAAGCCCTCTCAAATGGACTTCCAGGGTTGGACAATCCAATCAATTAACAGCTTTCCAATAGATTGATGTGTGTAAACCCCACTCTGTAATAGGCTCAAGTTCCTCATGCCAGAATAGACTGTCTGAATGCCTGTCCTCTATCTGTGAGTCAGTCACTCTCCATTCAGCTGGGGGGGGTTCCCTCCGCTCATCATCTGGCTGCACCCGACACCACTGGAACGGTGTGTGTGTGTGTGTTTCTCTGGTGTGTTCTCTCCGTGGGAGTGGCGCGCCTGTAGGCATGTTTGATGTGCTCCCTCTGCTTGGTCTAAGTGACACAGTGACCAATGATGTGTGGGCTCCAACGGAAAACGTTTCATAGTCGGATGATCTCCTCCTTCCGTCTCTCCACATCCCTCCTCGAGACATCCCGCCGTTACGTTAAGGGCTATTTATATTCCCCACACCGTCTTCCATCCCTTTCTCCCTCTTTCTCTGTTTTCGCTTCTTTCTCAGGTTACAAAGCATGGCGAGACCTTGTAACATGGCAGATGTTGGTTTAGTTACTGGCCGTCAGAAAGGCCCTCTTCTGAAGATATGATGTTTACACTGTGGAAGAATGGAATACAAAGTCTGTACTGTTCACTTTAAAAAGACGTGACTTTTTAAGCGGCACTGGGAAATGCTGAAGGATAACCCGCTTGTTTGTTGCGAAGGAGGTTGACTGTTTATGCTCTGGCGGCTAGGTTTTTGCAAACTCATTCTGTACTAGATTGTGACATAGTACGTTCCCCTAGAACACATCATTTATTATGTATACAGTACTGTACCTGCAACACACACACAAGAGCAGGGATCATATACTACTGCATTTATTAAGTTGGAAAAACACAAAATCCCATTAGTGAGCTCCATATAAATAACGTTTAAGGGGGACGTTAGTAGCAAGAGAGTGCATAATATATCACTGCTGTGGGGCTGGGGGATTGTGGAGAGAGACAGACAGTCTGTTTACAATGGGTGCTTTGTCTGTCTGTGTGTGTGTGTGTATTCGACGTGGAGACGGGTCACTCATTGAGCTGGCACAGCAGGGCTGAGGCCTTAGAGATCCAGTAGTCGCTCGGCCGATTGGACGGCAGCATCACGGTCACCACGAAGTTGGTGGAGTGACCTGGCAGGAAGACAGCACATGATAGGACGGGTGAGGAGCGCTGGCTGAGTACTAGAGTGTGCACTACAGCAGTGGTCTTCAACCCTGGTCCTCAGGGACGCCCTGTCCTGCATGTTTTACGTTTCCCTCTTCCAACACACCTGATTCCAACGAATGGGTCATTATCTTGTTCAGGAGAAGCCCAATGACAACCATTCATTGGAATCATGTGTGTTGGCGCAGGACAGTAGGCCCTGAGGACCAGGGTTGAAGACCACTGTGCTAGGGTACTACCTAGTGCATACTTAGTAGTGCGTACTCTACCTGTAGTGGACAGAGTGCCGGCCCTGGCTGAGGTCTTGTACAGTGGAGCGTGGTAGAGGTCAGGCTCAGGGACGTAGTTCTGCTGCGGTTCAAAGTGAAAGACGGGCAGCGTGGCATTCATGACCCGCGGCAGGGCGTCCTCAATCAACATGTTGACGTCGTCCCAGCGGCTGGCGTCCATGAACATGCCGTGCACCAGCACGCCATCCTTCGGCACGGGCAACTATGGTGATGGAGAGTGGCGGGGTAGCGGTTGTCAGGACGACGAAGGAATTGGGAACTTGACAATTGTGATGGGTTGACGGAAGTGTAAGTTACCTCGGCGTCCATGTCTAACTCGGCCCCGGGTGCGAGGGTCCTCATGGCCTCGCTGACGGCGTTCTGGTCACGGTAGATGGGCACCGGGTTGAAGCGGAAGTTGAGCTCGTCGATGGGGAGGTTGTAGCTCCTGGCATGGTTCTGCAGTGCCCCTGCAGGCCGGGAGGTGGAAAAGCATGGGCATATTTATCTAGTGGTCCAACATACTCAATGTCCATACCAAGTAATCACGTGTAAAGTTTTCACAACTTGTGAATCTGAATTTTTTGGAGTATACAGAAACAATACATAAGGCAAGATTGCCAACAGAGCATGCCATATAGAATCCTTGATTTGATTCAGACAAGGGTATACAGTTCTATCATATAGAGAGTGTACCAGTCAGGAATCCTTGAGGAAAGAAGAGTCCAGAGATCCAAAAGGATCTGGGCGGACCTAGTGTGATCCAACTCTGTAGAAAGACGTGGTGATGGTGATCAAGAAAGGTATGATATGTCTACATGGTCATTTGTCATACTCTTTCATCTCACAGTGGCTATAAATGAAGAGATTGAAATATAAGGACAGTAAACAGTGAGATTTATATTTGACTACATTTAACATATGCATTCTGATCATCACATTAGTACATTACAAACCATTTATACGTGGGTGTGAGGAAAATGTGGGGATTGCCTAACATGCTCAGACCAGTGGCATGGAACAGCACTTTCAGGCTGGGGCAACAGAGCGAGTGCACAGAGAGAGAGACAGAGAGAGAGAGAGAGAGAGAGAGGGAGAGAGAGACAATGGGAAGACAGAGAAAGAAGAGATAGAGTAGTTCTTGAAATGGAGATTAGGAGAAGGAGAAAGAGAGCGTGAGAGGAGGAGAAAGAGATCTGGGGGAGATCTAGAGAGGTAGCAGCTGTCTGCATTTGTTTCTCTGTTGTTGATCCTTAAACATAAATCTGATTACACCATCCAATCACTACCCTCCATCATGATTATGTGTGTGTGTGTGTATGAGGGGTGGGCGAGGGCGCCCCGAGGCTACATCATGAACTCACCATGCGTTAAAAGCTTCTTCACATCTGAGCTAATGATTTCGCCCCTCACATCAAACCAAAAGTGTTTGTGCGTTTTTGGTCTGGCCTACACAGATAGCCTTTGTGTTGAAATATTATGGAGGTGTGCTTTCTGCCGGATGGATGTCGAAATGTGCATGAGTTCATGTGTGCTCGCAGCAGTGTGTATGTGTGTGTGTATCTCACCTGTATGAAGGAGGTCCTGAGAGCCAGGTCTCTCACCCAGGAGCCCAGGGGTTTGAGTGAGGGGTAGGCGGAGCTGGCCCAGTGGTTAGGCACCTGGTTGTTGAGGAAGCTGTTGTAGATTCTCTCCATCTCCTCTGACATCACCACCAAACCTGCTATGGCCTTCTGGAGCGTGGACAGAGACACCTGAGATAGAGAGAGAGGGAGGGATGGAGAGAAGGAGGCATAGAGTGAGGGAGAGAGAGGGGGAAGGGAAGATGTGAAGATGTGGGGAGGGGGGGGGGGAGAGGTGAGGCGAGAAGGGGAGGTATCAGATTTGTCAAAGATATGCGTATGAGGAGGATTTCATACAGCACATTGGGTAAGGTGGTTGGGCATATTTCCTGGCCCAATATGGAGACCAGCTCTGACCTGCCGACTCACGACTCACCCTGAGCACCCTCAGCAGGTTATTGAAGCGGTCTACTTCCTGGCCCAGGACCGTGGTGAGGGAATTGAGACGCCCTTTGGCGTCCCGGACAAATAGGACCTCTGTAGCCTCCTCCATGTCCAGATGCTCTACACAGACACACACACACACACACAGACACACACACACACACACACAAATAAACAGAATATTACAGTGTGCAAGTTTGAGATGTTTTGGTGTGTGGTGTCCGTATGTGTTTATAAATGGTGTGCGTGTGTCTTTCTCACCTGGTATCTTGGCCAGTATGGAGTCTGCCAGCTCATGGACAATCTCGTCATTACTTTTGGCTCCGCCCCTGGCGGAGGAGCGAGGCTGCACCTCCAGGATGGTGTTGATCAGAGTCATGGTCTCTTGGCGCTGGACACACACACACACCATTTCTATTTTTTGAGAGGCCATTTCCAGGCTACAGAATTCAAGGCAGATTTTTAAAATAAATGATACAGTCTTGTAGTCTGGTTGCCAAACATGCCACCCAATCTTTTTCATTACCAGCAAATATGTCTACCACACTACCCCAGCAACAAAGACAGAGTTAGCCCACTGAGCTAAAGCTAAAGTACAGGACTGACCTGGAAGGCCAGGTTGGCGTTCTCATGCATGCCGAATATCTCCGGGTCGTCAATGATGGGCAGGCTCTCGATGAACTGTCTGTAGTCACTCAGGCTGTCTGCCTCGGGAGCATAGTAGATACCTGGGACACACACACATTTATTGGTCAGAAAGTATACCTGTGGAACCCCCCCCCCCCCAACTCACACACACACGTCAGCATATCAGATCAAATGCGTAGTGTTCAGCCCCCTCACACACACACGCACACACACCTGATGTAGAGTACGTGTAGCCCTCCTCCAGAGTGTCGGGGGAGAAGAAGCCTTTGAGGATGGTGCGGAGACAGCGCTGGTCCCAGGCGTCCGTCACCCTGCCCCCGTACGTGATCTCACCTGGGTGGAGGTGAGGGTGTGGGTGGAGGGGAGGGGTGGAGGGTGGGGGGAGGGTGGGATGGAGGCAAAGAGGGAAGGGATTTTTAACACTATTCAGGCCTTCCCATTGGGCGATCCTTCAGAGAGAGAGGGAGCATGAGAAAGGGAGGGATGGAAAGAGAGAGATAGAGGGAGAGAGAGAGGGGTACGGTTCCCACATGAAGAGAACCAATATCACGCTCGGTTTGAGTCCAAATTGAGCTCTTCAAAAAGCCTCTTCCAACATAAATACAGACGGAAAATTAGGAATTAAACAAACATCCTTGCGCATGATAAACAACAGCAGACTATCAATTTGCGAAAAAGTGTGAGTTTCAAAGGAATGAAATTGAAATGCAGTCATTTGAAGGAGTAATTGAAAAAGGGCGAAAAGCGCAGATGAAGCTGACGTATCCTTTCAAAAGAAGTAGGATTGCTGATTGTGGTGGAATTAAGTTTGAAGAATTTTTTGTGAGGAATTTTGTGTGCTGCAGGAATTTTAATCACCTCTACGGTTACCCGACTCTCACACACACACACACACACACACACACACACACACACACGCACACACACACACACACACACACACACACACACACACACACACGAGAGGATACACATAGAAGCACACACACTCCAAAGCATTTGAAAATGTGTTACATGTACTCAATAACACATACACACACATGAGCATAGTGTATAGTACGTTCTTCCATCCTGCAGTAAAACACACACACACACACCCGTACCAGTGATGTAGACGAGAGCGTCCCATGGGATACTGCCTGTCTGGCAGTACAGGTTGAGGTTGAGCAGGCCACACTCTCTGTCGCTGTCTGTGAAATCATAGCGGATGTTCCAGCCCAGTGGGCCAAACTTCTTTCTCTCCTGTAGCGCACACACACACACACACGCACACACACGCGCACACACACACACACACACACACACACACACACACACAGAACGTGTTATATTCCATGTGTGTTTTGGCTTTTGAAAATGTACTTGATGTTTTGTACATGTGTATGTCTGAAGAGTGACAAGTGTGCTTGTGTGTGCAGGAAAGTCTGTGTGCGCATCCCTGGATGCGTGTGTTTGATGTGTCACTCCAGCTGGTGATGTGCAGTAGCTGTGTGTGTTCGTATGTGTGTGCTTGTGTGTGTGTGTGCGTGCTTGTGTGTGTGTGACCTGGATGATGGCGTGGAAGAAGCAGACTCCGAAGATGATCTTCCTCCACCTGCGCCCCAGGATGTGCTCCTCAAAGAAGCTGCTGGTAATCTCTGTGAAGGCTCGCCGCACGTTGGCACGGAGACCTTTGGGAGGCTCGTTGGTCACCTGGCAGGAGGGAGGGAGGGAGGAGAGAGAGGGAGAGAGAGAGAGGGAGAGAGAGAGAGGGAGAGAGAGCATCACACAATTTAGGCATTCATGCCAGCAAAGCGAACTGTAATGAACTGGAAGTGAGGCAGAAGCTGGACTATTTACACTTTACAGGGAAAAACATGAACCCAAACCTATTACATTTCACAAGACGCATATAAACAACTTTTTGATGAGTAACGATGTTAAAGCATTCCAAAAGCCTATGGGCAGCCGACCATTACACACAGACATTAGGCAAATATTAAAAAGTGCTCATCTTTAAACAGATGGAGAGGAAAAGAAAGCATTCTTCTTTAGTGATGTATTATCTTGCCTAGGAACTGCACAGACGCATTATGTTTAAATATTAATGGTGCGTGCACACACACACACACACACACACACACGTCCCCCCGTCTCTTCGCCATCAGACTGCCACAAGCAGTGCATGGTACATGTTGTCCACAGACATCAAATATTGAACAGACAGGACGTGTGTGTGTGTGCAGGGATGACTTTGCATGGCCTGTTTGACTTATAAGATACATGAGACTGTGTCCCACAAGACTCTGAGGGCCTCATGTACTAACGCTTTTGCACATACTTCAGGCGTATTTGTTTCGCATCGTGCGTGTAAAAGCATGGCGAGGTATGTACAAACATGCCACACTGAAAAGCGCAGAGTGCCTGTCGCGGGAACTGAAAATGGCAAATTGCGCTTTGCCATGTCATGCATATGCATTCACGGGAGGGTCAAGGGGAAAGTGGGATTTTCCCATAAAGAGATGGGAGGGGATGTGTAAAGTGCGCCTACCTATGTATTCCGTGGTATGTACAAAAACCGCCTGTGAAAGCGCACCTCTATTTTGCGTTGAAAGTGAACACAAAATCATTACGCGTTACAGATTAAGCAGCCGTGCAATATTACAGTTACTGGAAGAAATCAAAGATGACATCGAATCTCCGACTCAGCGTTCACATTCCATTCCAGCAGTTGTTAAACTCCTGCTACATTACAAATATTGGCATCAGGATCACTTCAAACAGTCATCACTGTTTTGACTGGTGGCTGATCCATGATAGAAAGAGAAAAGGAGGCCCATTCAATTGCACGTTTAACAACGCAAACTGAACCATCACAGCGTGCACTTTCTGCGTGTTGGCCATGGCGCTAATAACGCTACGTTTGCAAATGTACGTACATGAGGCCCTGAGAGTCCAGCGACAGCTCTAGCTGAGAGAGGTGGACTGTAAAGATGCTGCATGTGTCATGCAGTGTGAGTGTGTGTGTGTTACCTTGACAGAGTTCTGGAGCACGGTGACAGGGAACACTTTGGTGGGCATGGAGCTGAGGAACAAGCGGAAGTCATCGTGGATGGACGTGTCTGTGAGGGACACACACACACACACACACACACACACACACTGTTAAGCCCTGCCCAAATGCTAATTGGCACACATCCTCCAAGTTACCTCTGATTCAACTGCCAAACAGAGACCACACCTGTGCAACCACACGCAAACACACAAACACACAGTGACCTTACTTAACTGATCTAACTGTGGTCTTACCTAACCTGCCCTCACACAGAAACACACACACCTGACACATATCTACGTACACAGAAACACACACACACACCTGACACATGTCTACACACACAGACACACACCTGACACATTTCTACACACAGAGAAACACACACACCTGACCCATATCTACATACACAGAAACACACACACCTGACACAGTCCATGAAGGAAAAAGTATTGTCTATTCACGGTTGAAACAAGACTCATGGCTGACAATAGTGATCCTGAATGGCTTTGTAAATAAAGAGTGTGTGTGTGTCTGTGTGTGTGTGTACCAGGTTCGGTGAAGGTCTTGATGAGTTCCTCCATGGCCAACATCCAGGAGACAGCCAGATGGCAGTTCTGGAGGAATATCCAGTTGCCAGTTTTCAGAGCCTCCCGGATCATCTTCTCCGCTATGGGGCCTTGGCCCTGACCCAGAGATATGGACTCAACCCTGGGGGGAGAGAGGTGGGTCAGACCCTGGCACTGGTCTAGAGATATCGGCTCAAACCTGTGGAATAGTGGAGGGAAAGAGAAGGGACAGCCCCTGGCCCCGACCCAGATATATGGACTCAATCCTGGGGGAGCGAGGAGGGAGAGGGGGGGGGGGTCAGGCCTTGGCACTGGAGCACAAGACATCCAAGGAGTTGCCTATCCCCCTGGCTCCTCCTCCTACCTCCAACACCCTCCTCCTCCCTGTCTCCCTCCCCTGTCCCATCTCCCTCTCTCTCACTCCTACCTCCAACATCCTGCTCCCTCCCATTATCTCCCTCCTCCCTATCTCCCGCCCTCCCTCCTTCCCTCCCCTCTCTCCTCTCTTTCTCCTCTTTCTACCTGTCCAGGCAGCCCCTCTCCTTGGCAAAGCGCTGGAAGGCGCCCATGGGGTCGGAGCCCGTGCTGAGGATGAAGACCAGAGGGGTGGAGGGGGACATGTCGTTGTACAGGGTGGCCAGGTCCACGGGGGGGTTCTCCACAAACTGCTTCCCCAGGCTGACGATCACAAACTCTGTCACCGCAAACACCACCTGTGGCGTTTCAATGGAGATTAGCATAGCGTAACACATGGCATATACCACACACACACACACACACACACACACACACACACACACACACACACACACACACACACACAGTCACATCCACACATCAGCAGGGCCACCATCTCCTACCTTCTCCTCCATGAAGCTCTTAATGAGGACCAGCTTCTGGAAGGCCCCCAGCCTCTCGTTCCAGTGGCCTCGGACCTCCCCGGCCTGCTCCTGGCCCTCAGGGGGCTCAGGACCCAGGGGGGGCAGGTCTGCCACGTAGCCCTCCCAGCTCTCTGGGTTGATCTGGGCGTCCAGGCACCCTGGAAGGGGACAGGGGGGCGGGGGGGGTAAGCAACCAACAAGCTTTTGTGTAGTCTTGCCCGCGCGTCACCATACCTTAGTCTTTGTAAATGCACCTCGAGTCAGTTGGATGTTAACCATGCACTGCATACAGTATCTACATCAAGGCCGTAGCCATGGAGTCAACATTGGGGGGGACGAATTACATTTTTAATGATAATTTCGGACAGCTTGTGTGGTTGCCTGTCGTAGCGTAGCACATTTATATTTGTATATCAATATATTGGGGGGGACATTTTGACCAGATTTGCATATTGGGGTCCCCCCCAATATAAATTATGATTACGGCGTTGATCTACATTGTTTAAGCAGAATGCCATTGGATGCTAGATCTACATATCGACACGTTGGTGTGTGTGTGTGTTTCCCAACCTAGTTGGATGTGGATGGGGGTGGCAGTGATCTCTTGGGTGATTCCCCTGAACACTGGCAGTGTGTCCTCCAGCTCACAGCAGGCCTGCCAGGTGAAGTCAGACAGCCAGGGTACGCTGGGCTTGGCTGGGCTTGGCTGGAGACAGGAGGGGGTGGAGAGGAACAGGTGATGGGGGGGCGTGAGCAGGGAAGGGGGAGGCCGCGAAGGAGGGAGGGGGGAGGTAAGGGAGGAGGGATGGATGGAGGTGAAGAAAGTGTTGGAGGGAAGAGGAGAGGGAGAGATGGGGGAATGGGGGGCATGGAGGGGGACAGAAGGATGGAGAGACACGATATATGGAGGGATGGAGAGGGGTGGAGAAACAACAACAAGGACAAACAGTGATGGAGCACGTAAAGAAAAAAAAGAGAGAAAAGGCGGGAAAACATGACACAGATTCCTCAGATGAGAGAACGGACAAGTAGGGGAGTGCGGGTAGGGGGAGGTATGGAGTGATGGAGGAGTCGAGAGAGAAATGGAGGTGAAGAATGGATCAGGGATGAGAAAAGAGGGGTGGGAGAGTGGGAGGAGAGGACGTGGTATGAATAAAAGCCACCACAGATGAACGCTCCGTGGAGGCTTCACTCATCATTCATCTCCCCCGTGTCTCTTCCACACAAACAAATGCTTTATGGAAGAGCATTAAGAGCTTTGGGATCCTGTTCACCGGCTAAGTGATCCCGTGATGGATACAATGGAAAATAAACAGCCCGACTTTTAACAGACAACATTTTTTTTTATAGACAAAACTGAACTACATGGGAAAGGTAAATAGCCTTAGTAAATATTCCAGGATATCGTGTCACCAGACGTTCCTAGAAGGAACGATCCCCCCCCGATCTGGAGCGTAAGGCTGGAGGTAGTTATTAGAAAGCGGCTGCATCATGTCTGTGGATGTGACTCGTATCTGATTCAGGGAAGAACAGGATGTTCTTATCGGAAGTGATTGTAAAGGAGTCAAAAAAAAAGTGATTAGCATGCCGGCCGTAGCGCCAGGGGCTTGTATAATAAATGTCTTCTATTTCTCCCCCCCTCTCTCTCTTATTTTTCTGTCTTTCTCATTCTCTCTCTCTCTCTCTTATTCTCTCTCTCTTATTCTGTTTCTCTCTAATGGATGTTTTCCATTTCTCCCCCTCTCTCTCATTCCCTCATATTCTTTCTTTCTCTTATTCTCTCTCTCTCTTATTCTCTTAGAGGTGTTTCTCAAAAGCAGCCAGGCGTCAAAGAAGTTGACAAGCAATATGCAGACACTCAATGACGAAGCTGCCATTCCTCAAAGGGGGGGGGGAATATGGTTTCACGGAGAGACACTCAAGGGGGGAATTGTTATGTGGTGTATTGTGTGGCCGGAAGCCAATCTGAAATGAGGAAGCAATTTCCGAGTGTGACAGTTCAAGAATATAGATGGTCATGAAATCTGAATACTGAAAGCCTCCGAGACCGTATTTCTAATCGGTGCAGCTGTGACATGTGTACAGCCTCAAGCCTCGTCAGCGGTGAAACTGCACTACCTCCATCTCAGCGATTGGTTCGGGGACGAAACACTGACCCGCCCATGCCTTGTAACCACCCACCTCCGTGACATCCCAGCCTCACAGCCGGCTCTCGCCCCGCCAACCAATCCCGACCGACCTTATCGATGGGCGGCGCCCCTCTCAGGAAGTGCTGCCACTCGGCGTCGGAGACGTCCCCGCGCTGCCTCATGATGTCCACGCAGAGCATGAAGCTGTAGATGGTCTTGTGCTGCTCGAACAGGCCGCGGGACACGTTGGTGTAGGAAGAGAGCAGGGTCTGATCCAGCAGGGTCTGCAGGCGCTCCTCCAGCACGCTGCTCAGAGCAGAGCCCTCGATGGTGCTGTTGAACAGCTGGGACACACACACACACACACACAGAGAAGAAGGGGTTTACCCGTCACAGCGCTGGAGAAGGAGTGGAGTTGGGGCGCGAAGGGGAGAAGGTAAGAGAGAGTTGGAGGAGTTGGGGTTGGTGGAAGGAAGGTGGTGGAAGGGGTCGGTGGGTGAGAGACAGAGAGATAGAGACAGACAAAGAGAGAGACAGAGAGAGACAGAGAGAGAGACAGAGCAAGGAAGAAAGGAAAGGAAGGGCAGGAGGAAGAGAGGAGGAGGATGTGCTCTCGAGACAACTGGCGTGTTCCCCTCGTTCAGAGGGAACAGGACTGAGCGCTGGTTGGGCCAGCCTTCCGTCCTCACCTGTTTGAAGTACTTGAGGGAGAACTGGTACATGGGGTCGATCTCAGAGAGGCTGGCGATGACAAAGTACATGACTGAGCCGCGCGTGGCCACGGGGCGGTAGCGCTCCCTGGCGGCGTTGATCATCAGCTCCGTGGCCTCCGCCTCCTCCAGGCGCTGCTTGATGGCCTCTGACGTCACCTGGGGGAGGAGTTCCATTCCATTTCACTCATTTTTTATTTTGTTGTTGGGTACATCCTCACCAGAAAAACATGCCGTTAAAACAGGGAGACAGAGAGGAGAGGAAGGTAAAGAGAGACATACCAAAACAATGATAGCCTACTATCCTTAAATGAAACTGAACAGGAGAACAACACTGGCATGACCCCTGACCCCTGACCTTGGACTCCTGGAGGGTCTGCACCAGTTCCTGGTTGTCCAGGATGTTGCCCTTGGAGTGGAACAGCAGCTTGAGGATGCGGTCCTCGATGGCCTTCAGCTGGTTGCGGTCGGCGTTGATGCGCACGATCAGCTGGTTCCTCTGTTCCTCCAGGTCTGGCCGTTCCAGACGCACCACGTCACTGGAGGGGGAGGGGAGCGCCCGGCAACGCCAAGCCAGCGGGAAGAAACGGTCAGAGCCATACATTCATCGGGATGCACAACGTTTTTTGAAATCAAGGACTCATTAGGAAGAACTGAGCTTGAGAATCTGAATCAGAAATCAGAATCAGAAAGGGTTTTAAACGCCATGAAAGGAATTTACTTTGGCAGGATGGTGCATACATTAAACATTTAGGAATCTTAAAACTTAAATACGTGGTCTAACTATACTAAAGTTACAAAGTCTAACTAAGGGGATTTATAATTTAAAAAAAGAATATATATATAAGAGAGAGATGAAGAGATGACGTCCACCACACTCAAGATCAGACTACATCTTTGCCACATTGCACAACCACGGTTTCAACTGTGGTTTCAAGTATGTCGAAACTGCATACCTGAGAATCTGGTCTTCCAGCCCAGATTTGGTCACAGTAAAGTTGATGATGGTCACCTTGATACACACCTGAAAGCCACAATAAAACCCAGACTGGTAACGGGATCGGTTTACCTAACCTCCAACCTCACTCTTCCTCCTTTCTAATGCATCCTATCCAACCGGGGCCTCTACTTTGACATCTGTCCTTCAACATTTCCAAACGAGCACACGTTTCCAGAAGGCATGTACACTTCCTGTCCATGTCTGTGGAGGAAACCTGAGCGTAAAGAGACATGACAGAGACGTCTCCACGTATTCATTCTGTTTGACTGCGGCTTGGGGCTGGCACAAGGAGCTGGCACAGGGGCCCTGAGAGCTGGCTGGGTTGGGTGTTTCTCATGGCACAGATGCCCCCCCTAGGCGGGGAGATCCACGGGGGCCTGGCGCTGCTGGCACGGTGGCATGTGGGCATCGCTTCACACCCGTCCATCATCCTGTTGCCCATGCCAGTTTTCTTCGCTACTCAGTTTATATAGTGCTGATGACAGATGTCATGGAGGGTGTGTGTGTGGGTTTGTTTGTGTGTGTGTGTGTGTGGTGGGCTTGGAGGGAAAGCAGAAAGGGAGTTTCCTGGGTGATATTCTGCTGTTCTCAAACAGGTGCCTTTTTCACACAACAAACTATAATTATCGGATTAATCCTTTTCCTATTTAAAGACTGCCTTTCAATTTGGCCATTTTGGAGAGGACAAACAAAAGAGCCAGGGGATAATTATGCCAAACAAACAGTGCAGGGTGTTTGTGTTGTGAACGGCTCTACAGAAATGATGCTGAGTCAAAAGAAAACAGCAACATGTATCTAGGCCCATTCGTTTTGAAATGGCCATGACTAATACAAGTAAATAACACTTCATAATAGGAATTCAAGAAAGTGTGTTGTGGTTGACCTGTCACGTGTCAGGTGACTGACCTCAGGAAGGTAGTGGGGGTTGGACATCTTGGTGGTCATGTAGAACCTGAACTTCTTGTCGTAGTCGATGTCGGAGTCTCCCAGGCGGATGAGGGTGCGCCCGCCCGACACGAACGTCTGCTTCAGCAGGATGGGCTCCAGGGCTGGGTCCACTGTCTCCTTCAGCTGACCACACCCCAATAACACACAACATGGAGGTCAGAGGCAGCATGGTCCACTGTCTCCTTCAGCTGACCACACCCCAATAACACACAACATGGAGGTCAGAGGCAGCATGGTCCACCCTACTGGCTCAGGACACAAAAGGGAGGGCAGAGGGGGCAAGAACTCAAGACCCCAAAATGGCTGATCCATGTGCAGTGCAGTGACTCTTGACACAAAATGGCGTCAGACGCTGACCTCCTCCAGCAGCACGGGCATGCCCATACGTATGGCGTTCTCCAGTGTCCGCAGGAAGCCCGAGTCCGTCAGCTTGATCACCTTCAGTCCATTCTTGGTCTCTTTGGAGCGGATCCAGCGATTGGCCTGGAGGGAGGAGACATATTTTTATTGGATACCCAAGAAGTCACCTTTGCTATTCAGCCAGTCAATGACAGTTTAACTACTGCACCTATTTTAAGTGTGATTAATGGTCACATCGAGGTCATTAGTGCAAACTGAAGAAGACATTGTTATAATGTGAAACTCTTCAGCCGTCACAGAAGTATTGGAGTCTGTCTATGTGTGTGTGTGTTGGTGAGTGTGAATGCATTATGCGTTTGTGTGTGTGTTGACAGCAAAGAGACCCTAGCGCTAGACCCGTTCCCTAGCGCTGCCTGGCCCTGCCTGCCTGCCAGCCAGCCCTGCCTGCCAGCCAGCCAGCCCTGCCTCTCCCTATCTCCGTCAGAGAAGGGGTCTGCTCGCTGTTGAAACCACTCCAGGTACAGACCTCTCTCTGGGGCAGCGGCTCTCGGAAGACAGGAGGGATGGAGAGGAGGAGAGGGAGGAAGAGAGGAGGGCAGAGATGACAGGAGGGAAAATGGGACTTGTCAGCAGACGGGAGCAAAGCGCCACGCCACGCCACAGAGAGGGTCCTGACAGCGGGGGCCTCGGCTGGGGCTTGGTGTGTGTGTGTCTGTGTGCGTGTCTCTGTGCGTGTGTATGTCTGTGTGTGTGTGTCTCTGCGTGTGTGCGTATGTGTGTGTGTGTCTGTGTGCGTGCGTGCGTGCATCTGTGTGTGTGTCTGTGTGCGTGTGCGAAAGATGCCGGGGCGATGTGTCAGTGTGTGTTGAGTGTAGGTGGCTGACAGCTTGTTTGTGTGTGTGTGTGTGTGTGAGAGAGAGAGCGTGTCTTGTGTGTGTGATAATAACACCAAGCTGAAGGAAGAAAAAAAACAAAAAGAAGAAAGTCTGTCCTGTTCTACCACAGAGAGTCCGAGTCACTCTGAGAACACACACTCATACACTGCTGAGTCAGACTGCCAGAGTCAAAGCCATAGTCACAGTTAGAAGAGGAAGACTTACAGACACACACAGTAGGCAGCACAAAACACAGGTTACACAGGTAAGGGAAACAATAAATAAAGTGGATATGCGATTGAAGCCATAGCAAGAAGCATATGAGCTAGATAGAAAGCCAGCATTGGATCAACACAAAATTGCGAAATCCAAATGTCTGCGGACGCTGGTCTCCTTCCGGGTCACCTGATCCTGCGGGTCGATCATGAGGGGCCAGCGCCGGCCGCGGGTCACCAGGATGCCGTTCTCCGTGGAGACGGTGTCGCGGGGCAGCCCGTCGGTGTTCCACTGGCGGATCTCGTAGGCGTCGCCCAGGATGTTGATGAGGCTGAAGCTGGCGCTGATGGGGATGCCCAGCTCCAGGCAGCGAGCCATCCACTGCTCGATCAGCTGCACGGGCACACACACACACATAGTATGCAAGTTGTACACACACACACACATAGTATGCAAGTTGTACACACACACACACATAGTATGCAAGTTGTACACACACACACACATAGTATGCAAGTTGTACACACACACACACATAGTATGCAAGTTGTACACACACACACACATAGTATGCAAGTTGTACACACACACACACATAGTATGCAAGTTGTACACACACACACACATAGTATGCAAGTTGTACACACACACACACATAGTATGCAAGTTGTACACACACACACACACACATTGTAATTTTCTTCATTTAGCTGACACTTTTATCCAAAGTTTCCAAAGTACAGAAGTTATGCAGTATTTTGGTGACAAGGAACAGTGTGTGTTTACTAGCCACATTGCAAAGGAACCACATGTCAGCTAACAGGTGCGATGACCCCTAAAAAAACCATATCACAATGCAAAATGTCAATTTCTTAAGTATGATGCTACAATAAAATTTCGACAGTATTCGCACAACACACAAACTCGCATTCACTAATCACACAACTCTAACAGCAGTGGACAGAATTCACACAAACCCCAATTTCGGAGCCCACCGGGTCATTGGAGATGGATGGACTTTCCAAACCCATTTGAGTGTGTATCCATCTGCCATTAGGGCAGCTGTGGCAGCATTGACAGTCATACATCATCTCTATGGATCTGAGACGGCCTCCAGAGGGGAGATATGTGTTTGGCGTGCCAGTGTAGGTGTGCTGTCTAGGGCCAGGTCTAGCTCTGTCTGGGTAACTCAGGGTCAGGTGGGTGGGAGTGCCAGCCTGTAACCTGCGATGCTTGGGGACACGCAGGCACCACTGGGTAGCGAAATCAAGCGTACACCTCAAAGACAGCATCTACTACATTTTCCCTCCGGTACTTGAGGTGCACTTGGTTTAGCACCTGCTGGGTGGATTGTGTACTTTCTTGGCTTTTATCCAGAAGACAAACCTCCACCTGATATAAAATATTAACTATAACAATTCATACAATCCTCCAATACAACCCCGATGCCCCACAGAGCGACGTTATGACCTCCTAGCAGGCCAGACGTGGCGCGGGACATGACGAGGACATGACACACGGCGTGGAGCGTACCAGCTGGCGGTAGTGCGAGGTGAAGGCCCCGTAGTAGGCCACGCAGGCGGCCGCGATGAACACGTTGCCCACCACGTTGTTGATCTCCTGCTCGAACAGGGTGATGCTCTCCTGCCAGCGCACCTGCTCGTCGCCCAGGGCGGCCGTCAGCTTCCCCGCCCTCCCCAGGCGAGCCTCCGTCAGCGCCATGGTCTTAGCTACGGAGAGAAACGGGGGGGAGATAGTTGGACCCACCCTAGACCCTGCCTCCCACCCACTAGTCCCCACTTCTACCTACTACTACCCACTAGTACCCACTAGTACCCACTAGTCCCCACTTCTACCTACTACTACCCACTAGTACCCACTAGTCCTCACTTCTACCTACTACTACCCACTAGTACCCACTAGTCCTCACTTCTACCTACTACTACCCACTAGTACCCACTAGTCCTCACTTCTACCTACTACTACCCACTAGTACCCACTAGTACCCACTAGTCCCCACTTCTACCTACTACTACCCACTAGTACCCACTAGTCCTCACTTCTACCTACTACTACCCACTAGTACCCACTAGTCCTCACTTCTACCTACTACTACCCACTAGTACCCACTAGTCCTCACTTCTACCTACTACTACCCACTAGTACCCACTAGTCCCCACTTCTACCCACTAGTACCCACTAGTACCCACTAGTCCTCACTTCTACCTACTACTACCCACTAGTACCCACTACTACCCACTAGTACCCACTAGTAGCCCCTGTTCCCCAGGCCCTGCATCCTCACCCAGGCCCTCCTTCTCTGCCACACTGCTATCAAACTGGTCCTGCAGGATCTTGATCTGGTTCTGCACCTCCTGCAGCTGTGCCTGCTTCGCCCTGAGAGTGGACATGGTGGCGTCCAGTTCCGCCTATTCAGCACACACACACACACACACACACACAGAAGTTACAGTGGGACAGACCAGAGACATGTATGTGTGTGTTTTTGTGTGTGTGTGTGTGTGTGTGTGGGGGCGGGGGATAGCTGACCTGTGCTCCGGCCAGCTTCTCTCTCTTGGGTCCAACCTCCTTCAGGACCCTTGAGTAAAGGTTCATTGCCCGGACCCACATACACATAGACTTGCAGGCCTTGGATACCTTCTCCACCTGGTGTCAGGACCAATTGCCGAGAGAGAGAGAGAGAGCGAGAGCGAGAAAGAGATTTGAAAGATTCCAAAGTTTGAGCTTGGCTAGCCTTTAAGGATTCCAGCATGAGCGTGTGTCGTAAGCACTGACCTTTTCTGGGATGAAGTCTGGATTGTTGATGTATTTATGCAGCTTCTGCAGGATCTGTGGCTTGATGTTGTCCTTGTCATAGTCCATCAGACGCTTGAGGAAGTAGGAATCGCCCAGAACCTGCTTGGCACTGGGCCAGTCTGGCCTGGGAAGGGGGGGCATGACAGAGGTGAGGTGTGTGTGTGTGTATACATGGACTGTATATTGCCATAGATGACCCTCCAAAGGTAGCATCAGCACAAAAACAAAAACGATGACTGTGTCCCAATTTCAACACACATTCAGCAAGGGTCAGATGAGATGGGCCAATGAGATCTTTGCGTCCTGGGGAGCCATCTATCTAAGCACCAATCCGATCAGGGGACATCACATGTGACAACCTGACATCAGATCCCAGCTACAACCGAGCCAAGCACATTGGCAGTATGCTGACAGTATGTGTAAATCCCACATGCACACACACACTTACACACCCTTGGGTCATCTCTGTCCTTGTGTGTACTGTGACATACATTGTGACAGCCAACACATGGGATTACTGTTCATGAAGGATAACATGAGACATACAGCTGTCTGACACACAGGATTACAATCCGACACAGCTAAAAGACCACAGTCCAGGACTGTCAACATCCTGGAATTATACTTTAGTGCCTTTGACAAGCATTGATATACTAGATAATAATCCTGACAGAACAGGAAATCGATATAGCCTAGATTGTGTGGGATATGAACACCGGTGATAAGTAGAGTGACATTTCCATTACAGCTGTTTTCATCACATTGCAAAAAAAAAAAAGGCCTTAAAAATAACTTGGAGCTCGATTGACGATTGGACATTTGTAAACGACCTATCGCACGACTTGAAACATTTGCTGGGCAGACCGGGAAACTGACTTGCTGCCTAGCAGGATGCAGACGGCCTCCATGACGGTCATGACCATGTCGGGGGGCTTGGTGAAGACCCTGATCTCGGAGATGTCGGCCTTGTCCAGGGCGTCCAGGGCCTTGTTGGCTCCGTCCAGCGCCGGCAGAGCCTCGTCCAAGTCCCGCTGGGCGTCGTCCGCGATGGCCTGCGTGTCCTCGGCCTTCACCTTGGCCAGGGCCTCGTCCTCCTTCACCACTTTACGCACCTGAGAACGCGGGTGAACACACACACACACACACACACACACAGAGATACAGACAGTACACAAGTTGAATCCCATTCCCTAATCGTATGACCGGGTGACAACCCATACGTGAACACGCACACACACAGTCACACACACGCACCGTGTCAGCGCTCTCCTGGTCGACGGCCAGCTTCTTCATGAGGGCGTTGACGTCGATGGACTTCTGCTTGAGGACGGGCTCCAGGGCAGACAGGTCCACCTTCATCTTGTCCACCAGCACGTTGGTCTCCAGCAGCTTGGTCAGGCCGTTCTTGACTCTGTCACGGGCCTACACACACACACACAGACCCAGGTTACACACACCAATCAGTGTCTATTGATCTCTCCCAGCCACCAGCCATAGTTTGATCCGTCATATTGATCCCTGATCAGTGTATCTTGACCCCTTACAGCCATGAGCTGCAGCCTCTTCTCCCCCAGCATGGCGAGGTACAGGTTGATGAGCTCCAGGTAGGAGGTGGGCGTGGTGTAGTAGCGGCGCCGCAGCTCAGAGTAGAAGCGCTCGGCCATGTCGGCGACGCTCACGTGGATCTCCACGCACATCTCTGAGAAGCTCTGCTTCATGGCCTCACTGCCGAACTCCACGTTCCTGAAGAAGGTCTGGGAGACGGAGAGGAGAGCCTCGCGGGGCCACTGGGGGGAGGAGAGGAGAGGGGAGGAGAGGGGAGGAGAGGGGAGGGGTGGGGTGGGGAGGGGAGGAGAGGGGAGGGGAGGAGAGGGGAGGGGTGGGAAGGAGAGGAGAGGGGAGGGGTGGGGAGGAAAGGGGAGGAGAGGGGTGGGGAGGAGAGGGGAGGAGAGGGGTGGGAAGGAGAGGAGAGGGGAGGGGAGGGGAGGGGTGGGGAGGAGAGGGGAGGGGAGGAGAGGGGTGGGGAGGAGAGGAGAGGGGAGGGGAGGGGAGGGGAGGGGAGGGGAGGAGAGGGGAGGGGTGGGGAGGAGGAGCAGGGGAGGAGAGGGGTGGGGAGGAGAGGAGAGGGGAGGGGAGGGGTGGGGAGGAGAGGGGTGGAGGAGGAGCAGGGGAGGAGGAGCAAGAGAGGGGAGGGGTGGGGAGGAGAGGGGTGGGGAGGAGAGGAGGAGGGGAAAGGAAAATAGAGGAGAGGAGAAGGGGAGGACGAGAGAAGACGGGGAGGGAGGAGAGGAGGAATGGAGGGAGAGGGTTGTAGGTAGGTAAACAAGGGAGAGACACAACTTTATTGTTCAATTTGTTAAAAAAAAAGTGTGAGAAGGATGGTGAGAGTTAGATGGAGTTAGTTTGTTTTGTGACGTCGTTCATATCTGGAAATAGAATAGATTGAAAGGGAGGGGGCACTCTGCAAATAGACTGAAAGATATCTCTCTCCCAAACACACACACACAAACTCCGATAACTGTGATTGATGAATAATTCCACACTCTACCCCTTCACACCATTAGAGACTGATGTAAACAGACAGGGACAGAGGCACACACACACACACACACACACACACACACACAGACCTGGACAAACCAGTCGATGGTGCAGCAGTTGACCAGGGAGGGGAACAGACGGCAGCGGGACCTGAAGGCGTCGCCCACAGGGCTCATGCAGAGCACGATGTGCAGCTTCTCACGCACCCGGGAGATGAAGAACTGGAACACCTGGACCACGCACACACACACACAAACGTTTGACGCGGGTGTAAATCGTGTTGGTGAGACTTTAACTGGGCGTAAGGAGGGTTCGCATGTATTGCATGCTGTGTATTTGTGTGTCTATGTGTATCTGTGTCAGTAGTGTCAATGTGTTCATCTTTTGTGTGTGTGTGTGTGTGTGTACCTCATCCCTGTTGCCATCGTTAATTCCAGCCTCCTTGGCTTTGGGCCGTGTAGCAGCCAGAACATACTCCAGCTCATCCTTCTCAAACAGGTTGGGAACCTCGCCCGAGTTCAGGATGTTGTTTACATCCTCCAGAAAGCCCTCTACCACGATCTGAAACACACACACACAAGTTCCAGCTGTACGTGCATATTTGACACGGTGTTCTTCTCGTCCCGGGATTTCATGGGCATTACACACACACACGCACACACACACCTGCGTGTCGGTGAAGAGGAACACCATGTCCTTGCCCTCCACGCCGGCCATCTTGTAGAGCTTACGGAGGTCGTCGTGGAAGCTGTCGTAGTTGTAGCCGCGGCTCAGCTCGATCTGGAAGCAGCGGTAGCCGCACATGTGCGACGCCAGCCGCGTCAGGGACTGCTTCCCCGTGCCTCCCACGCCCACCAGCAGGGCGTTGCCGCGCTCCTGGCGGATCATGCGCGCTATCCTGCCAGGGGGTGGGTGAGGGGGTGAGGGAGGGAGGGAGGGAGGGGAGACGGGGTCAGCGGGCAGTGAGGCAGGGGGAGGAAGTTGGGAGGACAGTGGCCACAGGAAGTAAGTGCTGGTTGTCATGTCGTTCATTCCGAGGGTTCAACAAAGAAAGGGAGACAGTCGCTTGTTTGAGGGGTATCTTTTTTCCCAGCTCCGGTACCTGGACACGTGTTCCACGGCGTCCTGGAAGAACACTAGCTTGGTGTCCTTGGAGAAGGTCAGGTTGTAGTCGTCCAGGTAGTCCTGCAGCACGCCACGGATCTTGTCTGGGTCTGTTAGGTCCTCATACAGCCGGTCAGCCTTCTCAGCCCCCACCTGGAGACGGGGGGGGGGGGGGGGGTCACGGAGGGAGAGAGATAATTAAGGGGAGGAAGGATGGAGATTGGAGTGGGGGGGTGGGAGGAGAGGAGAAAGGTGGGAGGGGGGGTTGGAGACATGGTAGGAGAGAGCATTAAGGGGAGGATGGAGAGATGGGGGGGAAGGAAGGTGGAGAGGACGAGAGGAGGAGGGAGGGATAATAGGCAAAAAAGAAGATGAGCTGGCTGAATGTGGATAGGGATAGACAGATCAATGAAAGCAGAGTGCTGGGAGACTGAACCATCGGGGATGAGCAAGCTGTCACTTCATGTGATTGAATTCAACTGTTACCTTGATGAAATCTCCAAAAATGATCGGCTTGGTCACAAAGTACGAGGGTTCCAAGTTGAAGCCGAAGTATTTGCCTGAAAGAAAAAGCCCATGACACAAGTTCAAGAGAAATCCTACCCAAACCAGAGAACAGACTCTGACCAGAGGTCAAGCTCTGAGCGTGTTCTTACTGGCCATCTCAGACACCATGGTGTTGAAGTAGGTTTTGTCCTCGTTGTTGATGAGGCGGTCATGGAAGACCCGCTGGCACTCGTGACAGAAGAGCCTGAACACCTGGTTCTGGTCACGCACCGTCCCTGACTCACACTGAAGCATACCTGGGGGGGGTTTGTACAGAGGAGGATTTGAACCGGTGACCTCTGGAACTGCAGTCAGATGCTCGACCACTGAGCTAAACCCATCCCCTGCAGCTCTAACACAATAAGAGGCAAAGGCAATGAAGTCCTGTCCTGTCTCATCTTGTCAAGTCAATTATTTAGATCAAATTTAATTTAGAGATGGGATGATAAACAGAGGGATGGAGAGAGAGGATGCTGGTTTGGAATTTTGTATCTTTCTGTTAAAAAGTTATGCTCTGAGAGGGCTATAAATGTACCGTTGTTGGAGGGGTGTGTGTGTGTGTAGAGGATTTTTCAGCAGTCAGTTTAGCTCAGGCCAGACGGTTCTGACGGTTCCCTGTCTCTAGGCCTGCTGGTGCTAGTGAGTGTGTGTGTCCTACCCTGGACACACTTGGACAGGTCTCGGAGGTTGAAGACGTAGTGGGACTTGGCGGGCGTGGGCAGCAGGTCCACGCTCATGCGCTGGTAGATCTCCACGGCGGCGTCCACGATGCTGGCCGCACAGCTCCTCACAGCCTGGGTGAAGTCACTGAGGAAACCTCCCAGGATCGCCTGGAGGACCGACGGACAGGGGGAGACCGTGAGAGAGGGGAGAGAGAGACGGGAGAGAGAGGGGGAGAGAGAGGGAGAAAAAGAGAAGGAGAGAGAGAAAGACGGAGAAAGAGAGAGCGAGAGTAAGAGACAGGGAGAAAGAGGGACAGAGATAAAGAGATGACACAAAGAGAAGAACGAGTAATGAGTAATGTGCAGTGTGTGTGTGTGTACAGACAACTCAGCCAAGCAAGAGTGTACACAGTGTCAAGGCCAGCAGGTGTTCCAGTGAAGTACTTTCATTTGGGGAACAGATGAGTGATTCAGCAAATCACCAACAGGGGTCAAATGAGTGTAGCGGTTAGGGAGTCGGGCTATTAATCAGAAGGTTGCCGGTTCGATTCCTGGCTTTGCAAAATGACGTGTCCTTGGGCAAGGTACTTCACCCTACTTGCCTCGGGGAGAATGTCCCTACTGTATTTACTGTAATTCGCTCTGGATAAGAGCGTCTGCTAAATGACTAAATGTAAATGTAAAATGCAAGACAACTTGGTATCATCAAATAGGATTTAAAACACGTCATAAACCCATTGATGGAATAGTCTGGACCTGACCCTGTAAAAGTATATTTGATGAGTTATTTGATTGAATAATGAATCGTTTAATATTGAGGGTTTAGAGCCAAAAGGTGCGTAAGTGCCACGTTGGGCAAATGTGAGTAATATCAAATGATAGCTCTCAGAGATCCACTGTTGTGCCAAAAGAACACAACTGAAATGATGACCCAAAGGTTGTAATAAAAACGAAACTGAAAGGTGGAACAGGAAAAGTGGGGCTTTGGGCGAAATATGTTTGGGCTCTCATGTCAAATCTGATACAACACACTTATGCCCCTTTGGCTCCAAGCCCTCGTTTACATTTACATTTAGTCATTTAGCAGACGCTCTTATCCAGAGCGACTTACAGTAAGTACAGGGACATTCCCCCCGAGGCAAGTAGGGTGAAGCGCCTTGCCCGTCATTAGGCACAGCCGGGAATCGAACCAACAACCTTCTGATTACTAGCCCGACTCCCTAACCGCTCAGCCATTTGACCCCACACCGTTACAGTATGGACTTAAGGTGGATTCTAATCCAGGGTCAAAGTTCAAAAGGGACCTTGAAGATCTGTTTGAGGGAGTGTTCCGAGGGCGTGGGCAGACACAGCATGCTGAAGTGACGGATGAAGCGAGGGGTCACAGGGTTACGCCCGCCCCCGGGAGGGGCGCACGCCGCCGCGATGGTCATGTCCTGGAGCGGAGAGAGGGGGAGGGGGGAGAGAGAGGAGGAAAAACGAGGAAAGAGAGAGAGACAAAAATAGAGAGAGTGAAGGAGTAAGAGAAACAGAGAGAGAGAAGTGAAGAGGGAGACCAAGACAGACCAAGAAAATGAAAGAGGGAGAGGGAAAGAGAGAGAGGCAGAGGAAAGAGAGAGGCAAAGGAAAGAGAGAGGCAGAGGAAAGAGAGAGGCAGAGGAAAGAGAGAGGCAGAAGAAAAGAGGAAGGATAAGACTGAGATGAGTCTTAACATTCAACATCCTCAACCCTATTTCCACATTCATCTTGAGCATTGATTTGAGGTTCAATCGATACTTCATTTGAGTATTAACCTCCAGATTCATAATGCAGCAACAAGCGTTGCATTCATGATCTCTAAAGTCTGTGTGTTTTCATGTCCTCTATACCGTGTGTGTGTGTGGCTGTTTGTACGTTTCTTTTTCCTCAAGAGGGTGTTTAACAGCTCTACACACGTTGTGTGCATGCGTGATGTGTGTGTGTGTGTGTGAACGGCCTGGTTTCCCTCTTTGGTGGGTCGAACGTAATGTTTAATATAATTTCCTGTTTACTTGGGAGGGCGCCAGAACTAGCGACTCAGAAACCTGCTCCGGAGCCCAGCCTCCCAGCCTCACAGCCTCCCAGCCTCACAGCCTCCCAGCCTCCCAGCCTCACAGCCTCCCAGCCTCACAGCCTCACAGCCTCCCAGCCTCACAGCCTCCCAGCCTCACAGCCTCACAGCCTCCCAGCCTCCCAGCCTCACAGCCTCCCAGCCTCACAGCCTCCCAGCCTCACAGCCTCCCAGCCTCACAGCCTCCCAGCCGACCTACGCCCGCTTCAAACAGAATAACTCAGCTTCTCTCCCATGGATCCTAAATGATTCACCCTGTACGCCGTCTACATTCACCACACGTGTGTGTGATGAGAGAGTGTGTGTGTGTGTTGGCGAGATTTGATCCTAGATGACAAATGAATATGAGATTTGTGGCGGACATGGTAAATAGAGGGAAACACACACATTGCCAAATATTTGCGTTTCAAAGTGTGTGTGTGTGTGTGGTCACAGAGGTTTGTGTGGGCTTCTCCCCCCCACACACTCGTGTGTTCACGTGTCTGTATGGACGCTGTCGTGTGTGCTGGACGTGTGTGTGTGTGTGTGTCTGCACCTGGATCTCCTTCCAGAAGAACTTCTCCCGGTCGTAGAAACCCTGGAAGTCCTGGAACTGCCTCAGCAGCTCTATAGGGGGCTGGGAGCCATAGGTGTCCAGCTTGGGCATGTTCAGGTCGTCCACAAAGATCACTATCTTCTTGTTACCGGGGGCACCTGGAAATGAGGGAACGAGAGGGAGGGATTGGTGGAAGAAGGCCGAATGAGGGGCCAATGAGATGAGGTTTAAGTGACAGCGACAGGACATGTATGCACCGCCTGTCCCTCCTCTCTCCTGTCTCTGTCACTCTCTCAAGACTAGTCGGGTGCGTGTGTGACTCAATCTCCGCTACCTGCCTTCCCACTCTCTCTATTACCCTCTCTCTCTCTCTCTCTCTCTCTCTCTCTCTCTCTCTCTCTCTCTCTCTCTCTCTCTCTCTCTCTCTCTCTCCCTCTCCTCTCTCTCACTCTCCCCTCCCCTCTCTATCCTCCCACCTCTCTTTCTCGCTCCTTCTCCCTCCTCCCTCTCTCTCCCCCCCCGTCTCCATTCCACTCCCTCTCCCTCTCCTCCTCCCTCCCTCCCTCTCTCCTACCCAGGATGTTCTTCCTCTTCTTCTCCAGTTTGGACTCGATGATCTCCTGTGTGCGTGCTGAGGACGTCTGGGCAGAGAAGTTGATGTAGACGGGGATGTAGCCCTCCCTCTCCTGAATGCTGTTGAGCAGGCCACGCGCCACCACCGACTGGAGCGCACACACACACACACACACACACAGGCACACACAGACACACAGGCACACCCGTGCATACAGCCGGACTCGCATGTAGACGCACACACAAGCGCACACACAAATACACAGAAAGACACTTCCATGAATCAACTAGGACTAGGTCAAAATTCACCTGAAGTTCAGTATCAGTTATGGTTAGCCACTTGTATGTGCATGTGTTTATATGTGTGTGTGTGTGCGTGTATGAATGTGTGTGTGCGTGTCCACACCTTGCCCACGCCGGTGATCCCGGTGAAGAGCACAGAGTGTCTGACGGAGAGCAGCTTCTCCATCAGGTAGCCGTAGCGCACCGTGTCGGTGGTGGGCACCAGCATCTCGAAGAACGGCAGCTCGCGGTCGTACCGGAACGCAGGGATGACCCTCTCCCACGGCTCCAGGCGCTTGGTGGAGAAGTCCATGTACACGCTCCACAGGTCCCCCGAGCTGGGCAGCTACACACACACACACACACATGCAGAGACAGTCACACACACGTACAGGCGAGCGAGCAAGCGCACACCAATGCAAAACACATACACATACGTGATCGCACACACACACACACACACACACAAGCTTGGTTTTTACATGCATATTATTTACACATAGCTGAAGGGTTTGCTCTCGCTCCATCTCACAGTAAACAAACTGCCCAAACACACATTCCTCTCTTTCTCCAGTTTACTCATCACCTCTTCCTTTCAATTACCATATTCTCTCCATTCCTGGAAAAGAAGGGTGGGGAAACAACGGAAGAGAGGGAAAGCAACGGAAGAGAGGGAAAGAGAGACAGACATAAAGGGAGAGAGATAGGTAGAGACCAAGAGTTAGAAAGGGAAAGAGATAGAGTGTGCTTCCACAAAAAGAGATTATGCGATCGAGCGCGAGAGAGAGCAAGAGAGGGAGATAGAGAGCAAGAGAGGGAGATAGAGAGCAAGAGAGGGAGATAGAGAGCAAGAGAGGGAGATAGAGAGCAAGAGAGGGAGATAGAGAGCAAGAGAGGGAGATAGAGAGCAAGGGAGGGAGATAGAGAGCAAGAGAGGGAGATAGAGAGCTGAGCTCATGTTTATGCTAAATCCCCATCCACCTCATGGACCAGGGGAGGCAAAAACATAAAAATGTTTTTCTTTACATACATGAGCTCAATATTTTTCCATTTCATGTTTTCCAAATACACATTTAGTGCTCGAAAACTTTTTATCTCAATATATGTTATTCTGGTCTCGATAGACTGGCTGGCTACAACATCTGACCTTGTGGCCCTCAGATCGAGCTAGCACGCTAATGTCAGCGCCAAACTCATAGCTTTCTATGGGGAATGTGGTTTGAAGGCTGTTGGTGCATGTGGTGGTGACGATGGGGAGGAAGGCC